>NW_004440335.1:75460-85930 GCF_000330505.1 Entamoeba invadens IP1
TTTTGAGTAAAATAAGAAATGAAATTGAAAAATTATATCATTGTTAAATTTGAGTACTCCTCTTTATTACAAACGACATTTGTATTGGAAGCAAACTATACACAATCATGAGTATCAAAGTTATGGTCACACAATCGTTTTTTAAATTTATTTTCTTGATAACATGAAAAATAGAAAATAAAGAGTCAATTGCTACATAAAAAAACAGGAAATCACCCAATAAGTATAAAAATATATTGCGATTAGATGTCAAATTGTTGGGAAAGAATAAAGATAATTTTTCGAAACACTTCAAATTATAATTATTAATAAAATTAACCATTAATTATAATAGAAACGATAAATACAGCTGGTTTCAGAACTCAATAATCATGTCCAAACCACAGCGAAACCCCGCTTCAAAAAAATTGGATTTGAGCGTGTTGCGCCACAGTACCAAATCAGGTCGTGGCTGTGATTTATTAGATTTCTGTGAAACCCATGCAACAGAAATCATGGAATGTCTAACACTCCAACAACAAATGAAATTGTTGAGAAGTGAAAAATGGCTTGAAAAGGGTTCAATTGAAACGAAAGCCAAAGTGTTGGGTGTCTCACCCTCGACGGCCCACCTCAACAACTTGTATGACGATGTCGAAGGGAAGTCTGGAAGAAAACGAGAAATTAATCAATCGAGGATGCCGTTGTTGTTAGAAACAATTCGAGAAAGACAAAACACCACCAAACCAATTACCACTAAAGAGATGGGAAATGTTGTAGAAGGAGTTGTTGGGAAGAAAGTATCAAAAAGAACCATCGCAAACAGTTTGAGAAGGGAGGGTTTAATTAAGAAGATTGCAAAACCAATGGATAAAGAGAGAGCTGAGCTGAGTAAAGATGAGTTAAGAAGCTATGAAACTAGAGCTGTTGATTTGTTGAACAATGACAAACAATATGCCGGCGAAAGAGTTGTCCACTTGAATGGAGTTAAACCCTCCCTCCTTATCAACATGGACGAAAGTGGTTATTGTCCATTTGTGGACTCAAAAAGGAGCAACTTTTATGTTGACGACAACTATGACTACACCAACTCTTACTCTGTTGATCGCTCTCAAAAACGCATAACACTGATTGCAGGAATATTTGCCAACAACACCACGCTGAAACCAATGATCATACTATCAAACTTGACAATGAAAAATGAAATCGACAGATACATAGACAGAGATGATGTTGAAATTGCATATCAACGCAAATCCTTCATTACGGAAGACATATACACGTTGTGGCTTGAAAGATGTCTTAAACCAGAACTGGAATTAAGAAGAAAAAATTGCCCACAAGAATGGGCGGTTTTAATACAAGACAAGTGTGTTAGCCACATTAAAGACGGTGCTAGAAAGTGGCTGTTCGAAAATAAAGTGGCTTTATTATTATTGTGCCCACACAGTAGCCACTTGTCTCAGCCACTGGACGTCGTCATATTTGGCGTTCAAAAAGTTTGTTTTTTATTATGAGAGAAATTACTGAAATAATATTATTATTCAAAGCCGTTATAAGTCTTGTTAACATGTTTACTTTTCTTTTATTGTTATTGACATATGAGAGCAATGGGTTCTTCGGTAGTTTCTCGACTTGTTGGTATGAAGTACCCCGTTGGTGTTATGTCTCAAAAGGATGATGTTGAAGATGAAGTCAAGAAAGCTACAAAGCGAAGAAAAATGGAAATTTTAGAACTCAAGGATCAAGATGGTGCAATAGATGCTGCTAAGTTGGAAGAGTTGTCTGTTTGTATGGTCACAAAAAGAGTCGTTGAAATCATTCAATCGTTCAAAATTGCCTGCGTAAACAACAACAACACCTCAGCCTTTCACATGTGTGGTTACGTAAAAAAGCCAATTGGAAAAGAAAAAGAGGGTACTTATGATGTCAGAATTTTCTACTGTAGGGAGTATGCCTTCAGAATACGAGAGTTTTTGGGCGAACAGGTTTGTGTAGTTCCTGTTGCCTTTCCTGGAAGAAGAAGCAACTTAAACATTGATAAAAACGAAGGCACTTCAAAATGATTGAAAATTTGTGTTATGTTTGATTTATTTTTTGACTATTTTCTGATAATTTCAATTTAAGTTGGGCTGACCTGTAAGATTAATTAAAGTACACAAGTTCAAAAGGAATTCAAAATGAAATTTATTTTTATTCTTCAATCATTGTTAATATTATTTAAGTTTAAAAAAATAAAAATATGGTTTTAAAAACGTCTTTTTGATACAATTGTCAAATTATGACATCTTGTAACCTTTAAGTTTTTACAGATCAACTCTGATTTTTACATATTTAACAGATCAATTAAACTGATATTTTTTATTATTTAATCGCGTTTAAGTAACAACTGCATTTTCCTTAATTATTATAACATCGACAATCTTTTTTTTCACGACTGCTTATTATTGTTTGTTTTTTTTATTTCTCTTTATTCAATGTGTTTATCGATAGCTTTATTTGCTTAAGTTGAACAAATACTGGTTGTCAAAAAGGTAGAATTGTGGAGTTTGTTTACGTTTTGTTAATACAGAAAGTGTTGACCGTATAGGTTTAGCGTTTCTTTTGATGATTGGCTTTTTACTTGTTTAAAGCATAAAATACTCTTGCCATTGACTAGAGCATTCATCTAATTGAAACTTTTATCATCTTTTTGTTATTGTTTTTTGTTATTGTTTATAAATGAGAAGAAATCTTTTTTCCCTTCATTTTCTATTTATTTTTTTTTTCGTTTTGATTTGAATAATATGTTCTTTTTCGTTCTGTTTGAAGGGAAAACAACTTCAATTAAAGGTACACTATAAGTGTAAATTTTATTGAAATGTAAAAATAAACCGAACCTTTATTCAATCAACAACCATTTTTACTCAACAACCTTTTTTACCATGACTATAATCTTTTTTTCTTTTCAAGTCTTTTTTGTTGTTAATTAATTTTATATTACAGGAGGGTAACTGAACATATAAATTTACAACTGAATCCTAAACATACTCTTAATTTGCTATGATTAGCTTTTAATAATCTAAATATCGGTGAACCACATTTTTATCCCCAAAAACATTAAACATTTTTGGAACTATTCTGAAAACACATCTTGAAAAAAATAATAAAAAGAGAACAAACAAAAAAATCAATTGAAAACGTGTTTTGTGATGATTTTCCATGTAATTACAAACATTTTTAAAAGAGATTTTTAATAAATTCGCGCTTGATCAATAATGTCCAAAACAAAAAACTAGCACTTGGGAATGTGGATATCGAATTGTTGAAGTTTTGTACAAATTAAGTCTTGGATATGAATTTGAAAACTGTTTATTTTATGAAGAAGACTCTTTTTATTTTTTCAGTGAATGGTTCTGTACAAATTATGTAACAATATATCAACACAACGTGTGATCATTACTCAGTCGGTTTACTTATAAGTTTCAACATTGAACCGTTGTTAAATAAGACAAGTAATATTGTTTTTTGTTAAATTTGGTTATATTACTTTTATTAATTATATTGAAATTTTTAATCATTGTTTACCCCATTTGTTCATGGAACAATAAAAAAATTGAACCAATCAATTGGTATTATTAAAAACACTATGTTTAAAATTCAGTTGTGTTTTTATATGTTCAGTTACACCCCTGTAATGTGTTTTTTTAAATACTAAAGTAACTTTTATTCGAAAAGACAAGATATAATTATAAAATTGTCTATAAAAAAAATCACAACAAATTTATCGTGTTTTAATTATTCCAACCTATTTATTTAACAAAACAATGAATTAATTTTTTATTACAAAACAATTATTACAATAACAAGGATAATAACGTTGTTGTATAAAAAACATTAAATAAACAACAACACTTTATATTTTTATAGAGTCAGTATTTTCATTGGTTAGAGCAAACAAGTGACACAACAAAGTAAATATCATGAATGTATTTTTATTTCTTAATTAAAAATGTTTACAGTCGGGGGAGTGAGGGGCTTGACCTATTGTTTTATTATCTTTTTTACTATACAGAGTTATCCCTGTTCTATTTTAAAAATAACAAAAACTATAAATAATTTAAAAAATTTCAAAGAAAAAGGTTCTTAGCTTATCCAAAATCAAATGATACGTTTTTTAAAAAGAAAAGGTTAACAACCTTAGTGTTATGAAGAAAATTGAATGGCTTATTTCTATTGTTCGAAATAACCAAGAATTAATTTACAAAGCTTCAATTATTTTGTTTCTATAACAGCAAAAAAATAACTTCTTTCTACAAAAACAGGATTTCCTTTGGCAATAATAGACAAGTTGTTCCTCACACAAGCCAACTCGTCTCACCATTTGGCTTGTGTATTCGGAGTTGTTAAAATACTAGCTTACTGAATACTCTGACAATTGAAATCAATTGACGCCAATTCCGCAGTAACTGAAGACTTGAATTGATTTTTGGATGAGAAAACATAGTGATAGTGATGGCAGATCATGACAAGTTCTGAGAGAACAAGGAGAACCGAGAGAGAGTATTTGTATTTCCATTGCTCGTCATACCAAAAAGGTGTTGGGAACATTAGAGAGCAAAGCAACAATAACATTATTATTGCATCATATAAGCGTTCTGGAGTTGTTGGAGTCAATATTGGCAAGATCAAAAGAATGTTCGTTTCTATAAAAGAGGCTTCCCGATTGTTACAGGAAGCCAATGGTGTTTATACCAGAGAACACTTGGAATCGTTTGTTATTCCGCCTAGACCAACATATTTGGTCAAATCCGAAGAGGAAAGTTTACCTCGGAATATCCAAGAGCTGAACCAACAACGAGAGCCATATCAAACAAGAAGACTAACGCCTACCGATGACATAATTGAGAACTAACAACTAACAAACACCAAAGTCATTTTTAATACAATTTCAAGTTCTGACTTTATGCTAATGATGAACCAATACTTTTATGGTTTATAAACTATAACTTATAAGTCATGGTTGTGTTTTTAAATAGAACATTAAAAATAGTTTTTATTTAAATATAGTAAATAAACCATTAAAAGTATAGGTCAATCCCCTCACTCCCCCTACTGTATATATAAAATCAATAATCATTTTTAAATAAAAAAGAGATCAATTCTACACGAGGGAGACACCACAAAGTGTGAATTGTCAAAAGTAGCTATCGATGCCTCCGATAAGCGAGATCTCCCACCGGAAGTTGGCCCGGTGGCTGGATAGGGTCTGGTAAACCCTAAAGGCAATCTCCCAGGAAGAGAAAGTCAAGCCTTGTCACCTCGGATTTTCGCCGTTCCAGCAAGTCCCAACTCTGCATTTTCAAAGGCTTTGAAGGAAACTCTCTGAACTTAGAGAGTCAGATTGTCTCTCCATTTTATTCTCAAAACAAATTCTTGCCATTTGAATATCACAGGACCGCTATTTGACTTTGGTTTGAATAAAACTTGGTAATACCAGGGCAAAGATTTGGGTTATAATTGATACCACAAAATCCAACAATTTCAGCAAGGAAGTCACAGATATTTTCGACACATGCAGACAACCAGCCTGGCGTGCTCATCCAAGTCTTTGAGGGCGAGGCATCAATGACATCACATTGCAACCTGCTTGGAAAGTTTGGGTTGTTTGGTATCTTATTAGCACCATGTGGAGTCTCATAGTTGAAGTCACATTTGACACAAATGTAAATGAGATATTAAATGTGTCAGCTGAAAACGAAACAATAAATAAGAAGACTCTCAAAGGAACAGTTAGACAAGATGGTTGCAGACGCAAAAGAGTTCAAGGCGGAAGACGACAAGATGATAACTATTGAGGCTAAAAATCGACACTCCCCTTCTGCTACTGTGTAATAACAGAGTGAACGAGCATTTTTTAATGATATCAACAGAAGATAATGCAGCAATCGAGGCTGATGTCAAAGACGTACTTGAGTTGTAAATTGACAAGAACCAATCAGCACCAAAAGTCCATGTGTTTATACAAAAACTCGATGCGTTGTTCTTATTCTAAACAATTAAAAGATTCAAAAAATCACAATATTATTTCATGTTTACACGTGTCGCGTTTTTTTTTTCAAAAAAAACAAAAAATTTATTTTGTCATTTTTCTTGGTTGTGGATTGTTTTACAAATTTCATTATTTTTTAGTTTTTTTGCCAGAAATTAAAAAAGAAAAGAAAAGAAAAGAAAATAATTACACACCTTGGGAAAACCATTTTCATGACTCCACATACCGATAGAATTTTTACTGTATTTAAATTATTTTAATAATAAACGAGCTTATTTTTAACTTTGTATTTCTTGGCACTATTCTAAATTCTAACTGTATTTTGATAATTCAATAATATTGTTTGTTTTACTATGATTAAACCATTACACAAAAAAATTAACACTTTTATATATCCACGTAAAAAATCAATTAAAGAACAAGTGTATTTTTGAGTGTCGAATAATTCCTTTAATACTGCTAATAAACAAACTCGTAATGATATTAATACAGAAATAAAATGAATAACATTTATATAATTTTTTAAATTAAAAAAACTAATTTTTTAAACTAAAATTCGTTTTTTACAACTAACAGTGTGGCAGGGATATGCAAATTTTTACAGAAATTATACAATAAACATGTTAATGTTTTTATGAATAAGTTGGGTTGTCAAAAAGTTATTTGTTGTTTAATTGTAATATAAACTGAAAAATAAATTTTCGAAAATCCAGTCAAATACCACATTAATTCATTTTTGTTTTTTGTTATGTTTTACAATAAATGTGAAATTAATTTGGAACAAAAAAACTATTAAATTTATATTGTTATTAATTTAAAGTCTAGTAAATAAAAGGAATTGTATAATAAAATTAAAAAAATATAATTATGTTTTTTTTTATTTTAAATGAAACTAAATAATACAACCATTTTCAAGTTATCATTTGTATGAATTATCGCTTCATAAATAATCCCAAATTTGTTCTTTTTTATGTAAAATAACAATTTTATAATAAAATATTTAAAATCTTTCTATAGTTAAACACTTTTGAGTTTCATCTGTAAAACCTCAAAATTTTAATCGATATTTGTGTAACTTGTTTAATTATATGTTGTTTCTTTTTCAAGGAAAAAAAGCAAATTTTTACAACAAATGTATCAAACTAAAAATTCAAATAAAAATATAATTTTTTTATCCAAAATTCTTTCATTTGAAAAAAAGTAAATTTTTATTTCTTTTTTGTTTTATGGAGGTTTAATTTCGTTTCTTTTTTCGTATTAAAAACTCTTTTCTTGAAACTGAAAAGTTACAAATGGGCTTTTCAGACTGTTTAATACGGGAATTGTCTCCTCAACAACTCACTGTGTTCGAGAAGATATACAAAGTACTTCACAATGACGAGACCATCGGAAGAGGTATTGACATTATGAACGAGCGACTCGAACAATCCAATTTCAAGGAAATTTTCTTGAGTAGTCATTCAGGTTTTATATCCTATTTACTGTGTTGCCCTCGCTTAGAAGAGTGGACCGACTACTCCATCGCTGTCGTCACCATATTAGATGATTTGTTCCAAGACAAATTTGTCGCCGAGAGTTCCATAGTGAAGGATTCACAATTAATCTCCTCACTCACTGATGCAATTGACTCTTCTTTTGCCATGTCAAATGCACAGAGTCAGCAATTAATCAGATTTATTGCAAATTTCATCGGCGAAAATTCCGAATATGCTTCTTCTTTCAATCAATTAATAGTTCCTCTTATGAATTTAGTGGAGCCTTCCAACCAGAGTCACTTACTCGCCGCTTCTGCGATCACCAATATCATCCAGCCGTCGAATGCAAGAGGACAAATTGTGTTTTTGAAGGCGCGTGGTATTGAAAAGGCGGTCCAAATGTTGTCATCGACGGACAGTGAGGAGAACCTGATGGGTATCAAATTGCTCTATCAGTTATTGATTCAACCGGATGAACGCGCAAGGACGGTGTTTGTCAAGAAGATGTTTGAGCAAGAGAGCTTTTTAACGACATTGACTCAACTCATTTCACGGTCTGAGGGCCTTCTTGCGGAGCTTTTAGTGACTGTAGTGTATACCCTGACATTAGTCCGAGGAAATGAAATGAAGTTTGAGGAGAGTGGGTTGATCTTTGAGTTATTTGAGTTTATGGACTATCCATATAATGAGCGAACGACCCCTGCGACGTTCTCGTGGGCGGTCAATGCGCTCTTTTCGATACTTTTTGAGAAGCGGTTGTACCCTCAGATGAAGATGATAGGGCTTGGGAGTCGGTTGACGACATTACTTGAGAATTACAAGCAATTTAATCCCCAAATAGTTGGGTCGATTATTGGGATTATTCGCTATTTAGTCTCCTATGAACCGATGCAAATGGAATTTGTTGTGTTAAATTGTGTGCAGAAGATGGAGGACATATCGAAGGACGGCGAAGTCGATAAACAGACGCGAATGATTGCGACGTCGATTGCACAATTGTTGAACAACGACAAGAACATGAAGATGTGGGAGGAGATCAAGGAGAAAATGAAGAACAACAACGAAGAGTCGAAATTGCTCGCACAAGCGAAACAAGCGCAAGAGGAACAAAAGACGGAAGAGAAGACGCCAAGAGCGACGAGTCAGAACCCACGAGACTTGTTCAAAACGGTTGGCCACAAGACTGGAAAGCGGTTGAGTATGATTGGGAATAAAGTGAAGGTGCCGACGACACAGACGCATGAGAAGAAGGTTGTGAAGTCCAATCGCATGTCTGTGAGTGATTTGAAGATGCTTTTGAATAATCCAAATAACGATGAGGAGCAGATGAAAATCTTGTCTGAGTTCAACTTGAAGAAGGCGAAGAGGTTTCATATCATCCAAGAGATGTACACGACGGAGAAGACGTATGTGGAGTCGATGAAACAGTGTCTGGACAAGATGTACCCGTTTATTAAAGAAACCCTTCCAAATGACGTCACCACGATCTTCTCCAACTTCGCTGAGGTCTACGACGTCCACACAAAACTCTTTGACAAAATTTCGGACCGCTGGCTTTCACAGAAAGAAGAGGCTTTTGTTTCTGTGGCAGACATTTTCATCGACTTTTTCCAATTGAAAGAAGTGTACACGGTGTATGCAAGATACTTGGTCGAGGCGGACGACGGAATTCAATTCAACTTTGCGGACAAGGGCCCGGAGGTGAAGGCACAGTTATCGAAGTGGGCTGGAGAGTGTTTAATTCTCCCCAATTTCCTTATTCTGCCTGTCCAACGGTTCCCGCGGTATGTGATGTTGTTGGAATCATTGCTGAAGGCAACGCCACCAATTGAAGAGTACGACTACTTGAAAGAGGCGCTTCAGGATGGAAGGGACTTGACGATGAAATTGAATGCCGCTAAAAAGGTTATTCAAGACAAAAAGTTCTTGGATCACTATAACACCGTTGTGACTGACATCGAGAAGAACGAGAACAGACAATTCATTAAGGAAGGGACACTAACAGTAAAGGAGAAATCAAAGGTGGTGTATCAATGCGTGTTGATGTCCGACGGTCTCTTTGTGCTCCAACCGGACAAGAAAGACAAGAAAATTTTCCACATCAAATTCTTCTGTAAGAAGGGAGAAGCACGTCTTGTTGAGTGGAAGAAGAAATTGCCGAAGGACGTCACAGCTATCATCTGCTTTGCTTTGCCAGAAGGAAAGAAAGAAAAGAACATTCAAATCATCTTCGAGTTTGGGTCGGACTTTGAGGGGTGGTCATCGTCTATTAATTCGCTCTTCATGTGTTAATTCGAAGACTCACAATATTTTTTATTCGGTTTAAACTTGGAATTAGTATAAATATTTTTCATGGAAGAAAATTTTTATGTTTTACAGATGGGTGTATTTTTGAATCAAAAGAGAGGATTATCGTTTAAGGTTGAGTCGATTCAGTGAATTGTTAATTTATAATTTCAATTGTTTATTTGGGCATTTCAATATTAATTGAGTGAATTTTCATCTTCTTTATCAAGTCCACTACAAAACTTGATTATAAACAAAGTATTGACATAATTGAAATTTAGAAATTAAACATTTTATGATAAACCAAAAGTGATTCTTCATTCAATTGGGACTTTACAAAAAAAAACAACAAACAAGATAATTTCTGATTACTTTTTTGGAATTGGCAGTGAATGGGAAGTTGACTGAGTTCAAAATTTTTGAAACAATTATTACGATATCCACTATTTTCATTAATTGTTAAATAATTAAAAAATGTGTTTCTAAGTGCTAAAAAAATAATAAAAATTTGTGCAATTAAAATATAATTTTTAATTTTATAGTTTAAATGCAATACTTTAACGAAAGTGGGTCATAAACACCAAACGTCTTGTAGATAATTAAAAAGTAATTTAGTTTTTCATTAATTAAAATCAAAATTGAATACTTTGTTTTATATATTTAATACATGCATTAATCAACTTTAATTTTATCATTTCT
>NW_004440335.1:86030-91458 GCF_000330505.1 Entamoeba invadens IP1
ATAGTTTTGATTTAAAAATTCGTAATTGCCCCCACGAAAAAGATCAAAGAAAAGATGATTCCAACAACAGAAGACAAGCAATATAACAAGAAGAGTCCAAGTGCGAAATCGTCGTATTGAAGCCCATCAAAGTACTTTGGATATTTATCACTTGTTGGGATATAAAACAAGACTGTTCCAACAATTGTAAATAGCAAAGTGACGAGAGAGTATAATAACATATAAATTTGTGTTAAAGAACCATAAGTATTGTTGTATGAAAATGATAAAAGAACAATTGGTATCACAAGAAATGCAAATGATGCTAATAACATCATTATTCTCGAGCGACGAAGTTTGTCTCCTTCATTAAGGGAGCATCTTATTGCTTTAACAAGATACAGTTCAACAAAGAACATTGCCTATGTCTTAATCTGTAATTTAAAATGAGTTTTGGAGTTATAAAGAAATAAAAAGGCATCAACATAAACAAACAAAACCAATCAAACTGATGATTAAATATATAATACTTGTTAAATACGTCGCTAATAAAAACATTTTATTTAAATTTTCAAGTTTTTGTTAAAAAATTCCATTTGAAAAAATATTTAAATTGTTTTGAATAAAATAATTTAATGTTAATTTAAATATATATAAATATATATTGTTCTGTAATTTAAAGTGTTTATTTTATATATCAAATTTTAATGATATATATAATTTAATTAATTAATTATATATATTACATATACATAATTACATATATATAATTAAAACGACTTGAATTTAAATGTGCTTAAATTTAAAAACTTATATAATATTTAAGTTGGCATTGTATTTTTTTAAACTATAAAATGAAACTTTAATAAAACAGCTTTATGGAAAACGTAAACAACGTCATTCTCCGTGTTATAAATGTCCGTGACTTAAAATGTAGTGACGATTCGGCGACAAATCCATATGTAATGTTTACAATTGGTGACAAAAAATACGAGACAAAGAAATCAAATGGTGTCGATTGTGATTGGGATGTTTCATTTAATACTTCACTTTGTGAGGGTGATACACTCACTTTTAATTTTTTAAGTTTTAATTTCTTTTCACAAAATAGCAATTTAGGAAATACTTCTTTAGTAATTCCGCCACTCATTACAAATGAGGAAACTTTCTTTTTACTTCCAATCAACACAAGAGGCCTCTTTACATGTTCACTCAAGTGTACGAGTGGGTTACCAAATTTTTATTCTCCTCTTGTTAATCCGCTCCAGCCAACATTGCTTAAAGTGACTGTATATTACATCAAAGGCATTTCTCGAGCATTCCACACTGTATTCGGAAGTGGTTCTTCTCTCGCAAAAAACAATGAAATTAAGTTGTTTGCGAAGTCGAATATAATGACAGTTGCGACAACGGTCACACAAATGGCTAACACGACTTACACAGACGATTTGTATTACCTTCCAAAGGAATTTTACATTGAAGCTGTCGTTGGTGAGAAGATTGAATTTTCTTTGAGATACTTTTCATGCAACACAGCGAAAGGAAGTGGGCACACTCTTGACAGTCTGACGTATCAAGTGGTGGACTTTCTTGAGAATGAAACGGTCGATGTTGAGATGAGTGGAAGGAATGGGAGTAGTGTCTATGTCACAGTTGACTGTATAAGAAGTGTATTTTACCACATCAACCCACTACTAATTAACACGTTTAACACAAAAGAATCGCCCAAATTTGTGAGTGGAACAGACCACTTCCCATGTCAAATTGAAGTGAGTAAGATCAGAAAGTTCAACAAATTTCTAGAAGGCGATTTTAGCAACCCTTCAATTGAAATTGAATATAATGGAAAGAAATATTGCACATCATGGCTCGAGGTGAAGAGATTGAACAAATCACTTTATGTCCCAAAGGGATGGTATCAATCATTTACAATGGATGTGACCACTGGAAGTGTTTTTGTTCTACGTGTCAAATTCAGAATTCGAAAAGGAGTTGAAGAAAGGCTATGGGTAGAAAAGACGTATTTCTGGCCACAATTTAAAGAAGGACAGAAGTATATAGAATGTAAGAGTGATTTGGGACACGGGGAAATATTGACGATGAAGTTCAGAAGGATCAGAGAAATATCAAATAAATTTAAAGCGAACTATATTGACAAAAACATAGAAAACGATATTAAAAAAGATAAAAGTGTTGACACAAAACAAAAAATCGTTGAATTCCCAATGGAAGGGTTTTCGCCATTTTCCTCGACAAAGTGATTTTGGTTGTATTTGAAGGTCGTTTATTAACAATTGTATTTGTATATAAAAATATATGTCGCTATTTAAAACTAAATAATTTAATATTTATAATTAAATCTCTAAGGAAACAATTAAATAATAAGGAAAATAGCAGACAACAACACGTATACATAACATGTATAAGATCCTTCAACTAAAACACAATCAAATTGACCTTCTGCTACCCCTATACTTGGCTTTATATTACTTCTCACACATCCATAAAAGTCTTTGTTCATCTTTGCATCAAGGTCATAGTATGTAACATACACACCACTGTGATAAAGTAACGACTTATTATGAGGCACAAAACAGTACGTTGGGACATCCCATTTGAAATAACTTTCGTTGGTACAATTTCCATACTTTCCACCATTCCACAATTTGAGGACTGAAGTCTCGTTTTGAGTCAAGTGTATTGAATGTGCATTTCCATCGGTGCCATTCCACGAGTCTTTCAAAAAATTCTTACACCCTTCATAATAGACATTATCCGAAATGTTCCAGCTATTCAACTCGTTTTGGTGCACAAGTGCGGCGTACAAATTGTAATTTGAGTATATGAAATTGTTCTTAAATTGGTTGTTCTTCGCAGCTCCTTCCACAACGCACTTTGCTTGGAACGCAAGTGCAAGTCCAGAAATGTTGAAGAACGTGTTCTGGGCAACAGTTATTTCGCTGTAATATGCCACTGGGCTCCATCCCCAATAAGATACACCAAATCTAGCTCCCCAAATGAAATTATTTCTTACAGTGATGTTTGTTGTGGAGACATAGACAGGCGGCCAATCTTCATCTCCAATTGCTATTGCATGATACTGGTTTTGTTCTGGGCAAAGTGGTCCATTCGAGAATCTGAGGATGTTGTTTTCAATGAGAAGGTTTTTAGCATTGTCGACTGTGATCATTGAAGGGAATACGTCGTGGATGTAATTATTACGAGCAACACATTCTGTGCAAAATATGAAGTCGATGCCTTCTCCCCAGGCATGTGTAATTTCGTTATTCTCAAAAGTAATTAATTTAGACAGGATTGGACCATCGTATGTAACAACACCCGTTCCAAAACATTGCACAAATTTCTCACTTTTGCAGTGCTCATTTTCTAATACACAGCCGTCAGCATAGTTGTTGCGTATAGTGATGTTTGTTCCAGAGGCAAACATCGCCCATCTTGTCGAGTTGTATATACTAAAACCAGACATTGTAATGTTTGTGCAATTAACTGCTGCAACAGTTTGTTGTGTAGCACTTCGTGCAATGAACGGACCTTCGACATCAATATTTGAGGAGTCGGGAATATTGAATGCATAAGTCTGACTTGTTGCTGTTTCAAACACTACTTTTGCGTTCAGTGCTGGTCGGATTTTAATAGGGTTATCAAAAGCTCCATACGTGCGTTTTGCAACATGTTGGGGTGGATAGTTTCCACTTTCAAACTCAATGATATCTCCTGGGAGTGCCAACGAACTTGCGTATTTGAGAGTTGTAATATTACCAGTCAAACTTATTCTGATGTATTTCGAAGAAGTAATTGCGAACAATATAAAGAACCACTTAAACATGTATTGGTTCATTTCAACAAATCAATTATGAGTGAATTCATTTGTAACTTGTTTAAAAAAACGATACGAAAAGTTGTTTTCTTGTTTTGTTTATAATTTTTTTTATTATTACAAAGTAGTTAATTAATTATTATAAATGTCGAAAATCGACACAAAACATGTTTTTTTATTTTCTGTTTATTTGTATATAAACTGAATTTCAATTTAAACACATATTATAATAATCTTTATGCAAAGCAAAATTTTAATTTAAAATAAAGATAAAGACCACATTCTAATTGATAAAACAGTGGAAAATTAAAGTTACATATTACCGATATACTGTATTTCTATTTAATGATATTTTATAAACAAAATTAAAAAATCTGTTGTTGGAAGAAACGCGAATTCAAAATGGCTTTTGCTGAGGACCGGTACTTTGGTTCGAATATAATAATCCTGGATGCCATTTCCAAATCTTCCTCAAGTGTTAACAACGGAAAAAATTCTGGTGTTGTCCTTCGTTGTGTCAAAATCTGCTTGGGAGTTATTTTACTGCCCATCATTTCGCTCAACATTAACCCGACAGCCCAAATGTCAACCTTTTCACAATAATTTGGTATATATATCGCATTGAGTGCTTTTCGTGGAGTTATCCTGTAAAACTCTGGCGGTTTGTAGTAAGTACATATACATTCGGCAGTGTAACCTCGATACCTCGCATCAGCAAGATACCTTGACATCCCAAAGTCTCCAATCTTGACAACATAATCTTTTGTTACTAAAATATTACCAGGCTTAAAATCCCGATGTACTATTCTATGCTCGTGGAGATATATTAACCCCGTAAGAATCTGTCTGAAAAAGAAAACAATACTCTTAACATTTTGGAATTTGGGATTGTGTATAAAATCATCAAAACTATAATCACAAAATTCCATCACCAGGTACACACCATTATAAGTTAAATACACACCGTACAAACTGTTAATCAATATATAATCAAATGATTTCTATTTTTATAATAGAATTCTATTAATAAATCATAGTTTTTTAATTCTATTAGTTTATATAATATAAATAGTTTATTTATTTATATATTTAACTAATTATAGAAATAAATAAACTTATAGTATACAGTAGGGGGAGTGAGGGGCTTGACGAAACTGAGGGGCTTGACCTATTGTTTTATTATCTTTTTTACTATACAGAGTTTTCCCGGTTCTATTTAAAAAATAACAAAAACTATAAATAATTTATAAAAAATGTCAAAGAATAATATTCTTAGCTTATAAAAATGAAATTAAACGTTTTTTGAAAAGGAAAGATTAACACCCTTTAATGTTATGAAGAAAATTGAACAGCTTATTTTCATTGTTTGAAATAACCAAGAATTAATTCACAAAGCTTCAATTATTTATGTTTCTACGACAGCACAAATACAACTTCTTTCTACAAAGTATTTCCTTTAGCAATAATAGACAAGTTGTTTTTCACACAAGCCAATTCGTCTCACGATTTGGCTTGTGTATTTTGAGTGGTTAAAACAATAACTTACTGAATACTCTGACAATTAAAGATCAATTGAAGCCAATTTTACAGTAACTGAAGACAGCGAAGTCA
>NW_004440335.1:91558-97450 GCF_000330505.1 Entamoeba invadens IP1
TATCTCCTCCGTAAGAGTTTTCGAAAAACCATTTAATTGCTACAACCCGGTTTGTTGTCTTTTCAACAGCTTTAAAAACTTTTCCATATGTCCCCTCTCCCAACTTTGCGATGACAATGAATGGAAAATGTTCTCTTTCACACATCTTTCTCAATATTTTAGTTTTAATTTTGTTATAAATAAAGTCTTTTTTTCCTTATTGTCTGTTTTATTTTTAATATGTATCTAATAATATTATAGTATTTTTATAGCAAAATATTATAACTTTAAAATAAATCAATTTTATTTTTATAATTTTATTTTTTAACTTTAAATTAATAATTATAATTAAATTATTAAATTATTAAATTAATATAATAATGATAATAACATTTTTTTTAAACTCTTAGAAATTATAAAAACATTAAAAAATGTGTTATTTATTTTATCTTATTTTGAATTTAATATTCTTTAATAATATTTTTAATTATTATTAAAACAACTAATCAATGGATTAAATAAAAAAATAAATAAAAATACGTTACAAAAAACATTTTATCAAATTCAACTAATTATTTAATTTTCATTTTATCCTTATAAAATAAATAATTAAAAAATAGTTATTAAAAAAACGAATTAGAAATAAAAACAGGAATAAAAAATCAACAAAAATGACGAATATATTAATGACAAAGTTTAATTATTATTTTGTTTGTGTGTATTGACGTTATGTTTAACCGAATCTTAATATCTTATTAAATTATTAAATATTATTAAATAATTATTTTCATATTTCGAATATTTTTAAATGTTTTGAATCGATAATTTTAAAAGTATTTAATTGGTGGAACATTTTGAAAAAAATGAACTCACAACCCCTTTTTATTCATCAAAATGAAGTCGCTTTCATTTTGTATATTACTTGTTCATTGTTGTTTTGGAAATACTTACTCAACACTCAAAGAAGCTTGTTTGGCAGGGTATTACAAATCTGGTAGTGTTTGTTTGCCTTGTTCAGCGGGAACGTATTCTTCAAGTATCGATTCATCGACTTGTACAACATGCAAAAATGGCACATTTTCATTAGAAAAAGCTACCTCATGTACTCCATGTAACACAACATGTGCAACATGTTATAAAGATAAAAACAATTGTACGTCTTGTTTTGCTGGTTATGAATACTATTCAAATAACAAAAAGTGTGTGGCATGTGATACAGGATTTTACTCTGATGGTGGTACCAAAAAGTGTTCGATGTGTGAAGACAATTATTACACTGATGAGATCGCCACTATAAATTGCAAGAAATGTGATTCGTCTTGTTTGACTTGTGGGAAGATAAATGGGAAATGTCTTCAGTGCTACAGTGGGTCTATGATTGTTGGTTCTCTATGCCAAAAATGTCCAGCCGGGACGTATCAAATTGGGGTTTATATATCAGATTGTGTTTCGTGTGGTGTTTTTGAATACTCCTTTGAAGGTAGTACCAAGTGTACTTCCTGCAGCCCAAGTTGCAAAAACTGCTCATCGACCACTGGTAATTGTACATCATGTTACAAAGGAATGTTCATAACATTACTTGGTTTTTGTGAGTCATGTGATGCTGGGTATTATCTAAATGGAAAAACGTGCTCTAAATGTCCATTGGGAACGTACACATCAACAAAGAACCAAACAAGTTGTTCGGTCTGTGCAACTAATTATTATGCAAATACTGAAGGATCAACACAGTGTACTAAATGTTCTTTTTTATGTCGAAGTGCATGTATTGTAACTACTGGAAAATGTGTTGATTGCAAAGCTGGATATATTTTAAACAATGGAAAGTGCCAAATCTGTCCCGCTGGAACTTGGGCAAATCAGAAGACAAAAAATTGCGATGAATGTCCTTTGGGGTCGTTTTCAGCAAGTAACGGTTCTTCATCTTGTACATTATGTCCAGATAAATACTATTCTAACACCATCAGTTCAACTGAATGTCAAAAGTGTTCTTCTACTTGTCAAACATGTGACCCTCAAAGTGGGTTTTGCACTTCTTGTATTTCTGGATATGGTCTCCGTGCCGAATCCAGTTTGAGTTGTAAAATTTGTCAAATGGGATATTATTCCTCTGATAACCAATGTACTTCATGTCAAAACATGACGTTCCAAAATCAAACCAAACAAACCAAATGTTTATCATGTGAGAGTGTTTGTTCAGGTTGCTCTAAAATTACAGGAAATTGTTTGTCTTGTATTTCTGGATATGGGTTTTACACTAACAAATGTATTTTATGTCCCAATTTGACATATTCAACTGGTGGGACATCTACATGTTTAAATTGTAATACAAATTGTGTAAAATGTGACAGAAATAATGGAATTTGTTCCGAGTGTGAAAGTGGGCAGAAAAGGGTTGGAAATGTTTGCACTTCTTGTTCTCAAACTGGATTTTGTGAATCGTGTAGTACAATTACCATTGAAAGTGATCGAACTTGTTCAAAATGTGTTTCTGGCTATTATCCCGAGTCTGGGAATTGTTATAACTGTAGTAAAATATCTTCTAATTGTACTTCTTGTTCACAAACAACCGAAGAATGTCTTTCATGTGCAAATGACTTAATTTCAACAGGAACCACTTGTACATCATGTGACACTGGAAGTGTAAAAACAAGTCAAACAACTTGCAAAAAAATGCTTTGAGTTGTTTCCATATTGCAAGACCTGTGAATATAATAAAGGGAATCCAGTGTGTACGAATTGTTATGCGCCTTATATTGTCGATGACATCTCAAAGAGTTGTGTTGATGGAAACAAAGATTATTTCCATTATAACTCAACGACTGAGAAGTCTGATATTAATTTAAATGGTGCAAATATCAAATTGAAAACGAATGTATATTATGTGCTAATGATTTTATTTTAAAGAATGGAAACTGCCAATTAATTAAACAAAAGTGTAACCAATCATCTATTAAAAATTGCGATGTTTGTTGGAATGAAAATGTGATTACAACAGAAGGAAATTGTCAATCAAATAATTCCAACAACTGTGTCTACCAAACCAATAACGCAGCTGAAATTTGTGTGTTATGTAATAATTTGTTGTTTGGAGAGAATTGTGAAAAAGGTGTTAATAATTGTTTAACTTCAAAAAATGATATTTGTTACAACCCAAGTGAAGGCTTTTATATTAATAACACTCAATTAATTGAATGTCCCAATAGTGTGATTTGTCAATATGGAAACAATGAAATTCTCAATACAAATATTTTTGAAATATTCAAATGCAACACCAACACAATTCTCAAAACAAACGAAGGGTGTGTAACAGAAATCAATTGTGTAGAATCATCCAACATAGAGTGTATAACTTGTGTATCAAATTATCACATTTTAAATGGAAAATGCATTGAAAATAGTGATGGGTGTTCACTTCAAAACAAAGATCTTTGTTTGGGTTGTACAGATGGAATAATGTGGGAAGGATCTTGTTATTCAAAGCACTTGATTAATTGTGGTGATTTTGTTCAAACTTGTCAAAAATGTCCGTATGGTTTCTACAAAGATGTTTATTCATGTAAAAGTGTTGAAGATAATTACCCAAATTGTACTTATATTTCAATAGTAAACGAAATCTGTATTGAATGTGAACCCAATTATTATCAAGTCGAAGGAAAATGCATTCAAATTGATCAAACCGTTGAATTTAACACATCTTTCATGTTTGATGTAAACACGACTCTAATAAATGAGAGTAACACATCTGTTCCTACAAAATTGACTAATTTAGAGAATTGTATCGAACCCACTGAAAAGGGCTGTTTGCGTTGTAATGATGGGTTTTATTTAAAAAACAACAAATGTTTGGAATGTGACTTTCAATGTGAAACCTGTTATAATTTTACATATTGCACAAAGTGTAATAAATATTCAAATACAATCGAAGGAAAATGCATTGAAATCAACTCCTTAATAGATACATGTGATGTAGTGATGGCCACATACACTGGATGTGTGAAATGTAAAAGTGGTTATTACAAATCATCTGATGGAAAACAATGTGCGATATGTGATGACACATGTCTAACTTGTCAGAATAAGAAGAGTTCTTTGACCTGTGTAGATGGGTTTTATAAATACAATGAAAATTCTTTGTGTCGAAATCAAAGCGAATTATTAAATTGTATAAATGCGACAAAAAGTGGTTGTATTATATGTGCCACTGGATATTATCTTGACGAAAATAACTGTGAAAAATGTGATGAAAAATGCACTCTTTGTAAGTCAAAAAGTGAGTGTTTTAATTGTGCGACAAATTATATTTTGCAAGACACCACTTGTCTTGATCTTTCTCTAATTGAACATTGTGTTTCAGCAGAAAATAATAGATGTACAAAATGTGAAGTAAATTACAAATTAAATTTAGAAGAAAGGTACTGTGAGAAAACAAAAAAACTATGGAATTTTAATTGGTGTTCCGCTTTCGGTATTATTTGTTCTCATTTTTATTATTATTCTTATAATCGGTTCTTTAATATATTTAATACACCACAAAACAAATAACATTTTAGAAGAAAATATTTGTATATTTGAAATGAAACATTCAAATGTTATAATGGAAAATCTTTCAAATACATTTGTTGTGAACTGTAAACATCTTTCTTTCAACGAAAATGAATTATTGGTACCAGTCGACGCGGAGAGTAGAGCACTTCTCTGTGTTGGAAATAAATCAAAAAACAATTTAAAAGTCCAAATCACAACAAAAGAAAATTGTGACAAATACACAATCAAAACAAATCCACAACTAGTCACTTTGAAAAAAGGTTTTGTGTGTGAATTTGAAGTTTTTATAACCCCACATTGTACACTTAATTTTAACGACAATTTTGTGATTGTCTCCCTTGACATATCAACCGATAAAATAGTGAATTTCGACTTTCCGTTTTCAATTGAAACAGAGAACTCAACTAAATTGAATTACGAAGAAATTGAAGAGAAAAAGAAACTTGGTGAAGGAAGCTTTGGGATTGTTTATTTGGGGAGTTACAGAGGAAATACAGTTGCCATCAAAAAGATGAAAAATGCTACAGAGATGGATACGGATAGCACGTCTCAATTATCATAGTTTTCATTAGAAGTTGAGATGCTTGACAAATTTAGAAGTGACTATATAGTCCATTTCTATGGCGCTGTATTCATTCCAACGAAATATTCAATGGTCACTGAATTTGCACAATTTGGAAGTTTACAGGACTTAATAACAAAACAGACAAATTTAAATACCCCATCTATCCAATTTAGAAGAAAAGTATGTTTGGATGCTATAAGAGGATTACAGTATTTACACTTTAATGACGTGTTACATCGAGACATTAAACCAGACAATATCCTGATATTTTCAATGGATCCAACGGAAAAAGTCAATGGGAAGTTGACTGACTTTGGGAGTGCGAGAAACGTTAATTTATTAATGACTAACATGACATTCACAAAAGGTATTGGAACACCAAAATATATGGCTCCTGAAGTGTTAAATAGAGAGAAATATGAAAAGCCATCTGATATATTTTCATTGTCAATTACAATGTACGAAACATTTGGGTGGAAATTGGCATATATGAAAACTGACAAACGTTTTCAATATGCATTGAATATAGCAGATTTTGTTACTGAAGGAAAGCGTCTTGAAAAATTAGAGGATGTCGACAGTCGAATTAATAACATCATAAATAGAGCTTGGGATCAAAACAAAAAAGCTCGTTTGACTATTGAGCAGGTTTTAAAAGAGTTAGAAAGTATATAATTATTAATCAAAAATATATTTTATGTTTATGTAATTAAAGTGGAGAATTAAACATAAAATTTATATTAAAATAAAATTAAATTGTGTGATGCAACTTATCAAGCAATTCAATCGCTTTTTCAATT
>NW_004440335.1:97550-104719 GCF_000330505.1 Entamoeba invadens IP1
TCTGATCGACAATATTATAAGCTTCAACATTCATGTTTTCTTGACATTCTCTTCTTTTCCCACTCGTCACAAAGTCGGCGATACTCCAAGCAAATTTGAATATATTCTTTGGATAGACTTCTCCCCACACAAGAGCTTCGTACATAGTGACACCAAGAGAAAAAACATCAGACGACTTCTTATAATGTTGTTTGTTTAACACTTCAGGCGCCATATATTTTGGTGTTCCAATTCCCTTTGTGAATGTCATGTTAGTCATTAACATATTGATGTTTCGACTACTTCCAAAGTCTGTCAATTTTCCATTAGCCTTGACATTCTCTTCCATTGTAATAACAAGAATATTGTCTGGTTTGATGTCTCGATGTAAAATGCCATTCTCGTGTAAATACTTGATACCTCTTGCTCCATCCCAAATGATCTTTACCTTCATTTTTAGACTGATTTCTTTCTCTTTATTGATCATGTCGGCCAAAGAGCCATGTTCAGCAAATTCAGTGACCATGCATATATGACTTGGTATATAACAAGCGCCATAGAAGTGAATAACAAATTCACTTCTAAATTTATCAAGCATGGAGACTTCCTTATCAAACTCATCTATTGCTTCTTTTGTGGCTTGTGTGTTCTTCATCTTTTTGATCGCAACTGTTTTGTTAAGGTATTTTCCTTTGTACACTATACCAAAGGATCCTTCGCCAAGTTTTTTCTCTTCAGTTAATTCACGATAGTCCAGTTTGGTCGAGTTCTTTGTTGTTGTCTCGACGTGAATCCTCTCATTCATTTGCACCCCAGTCATTATATCAAGTGCAATCAACATGATGTCTTCACTGATTTTACAACTACACGACGGTTTGATAAATATCTCAAATTCACACGCTTCACCTCTCTTTAGTGATATTAAAGAAGGTACTGTTCTGATCTCATAATGATCACATCCTTCCATCACACTGAATTGGACTTTCACATTGTGTTTGGAATTGTTACCAATACAGATTAAGTCTCTTGTCTCCGAGTCAACATTGATAGGTGGGTCTTCTTCCAAATCAAAATGAATTTCCTTTTTACTTGTTGAGAGAACGTCGTTAATTGCAAACATGGGCACATTTGATCGTTTCATTTGGAATACACAGACATTGATCATCTTCTTTTCTTCCTTTTTTCTCATCGCAAAAAGATATCCAACTACAATAATGATAGCTATAAGAATAATTAGAACAACAAATATCGATATTGGAATACCAATAACCACACCATAATTTGTAAGCCCTACACACCTTTCTCCATCATCCGAGGGAATATTACGTCCTTCACATGTTGTGCATTTTGATTCTTTTGCAGTAGTGCAATGCTCAATTAAATTATAATGAAGACAGTTATGTTCGACAGCTACGTAATCTTCAATACATGAAGTGCAACTCTTTCCATCAACACAAGTTAAACAATTATTGTCACATTTTACACAACGTCCATTTGATAAATAAAAACCAGTAGCACAAAGAATACATCCATCGGGATTCACAACGGTGCAATTTAAATTTGAATCATATGATAAACACAATTTAATTTTCTCAAGTGGGATTCTGAAATATCCATTTTTGCATGATAAGCAACGCTCTCTGGAATCACAGTTATAACAGGAGTCATCACACTCGTTACAATCAATCCCACTTTTGAAGTACCCATCCTTACATATAGCACACCCGCCTCCACTCGGCATTGCTATTTTACACTTCTTCGAAAGATCACCAAGTGACTGACATCGGTAATTGGTGTCTATAAATGAGCCGTCCTCGCAAGAAGTACAATAAACAGAATCAGAACAAGTCTTACAATTTGCACCACATTTGATACATTCATTGTTGTCTAAATAATACCCATTCAAACATCGTTTACACCCCTTGCTATCTCTCATACTACACCCAACTGTTTCAATTCCTTTTATTGTCAATTTTAATGAAATTGGTGTCTTTTCTTCAAGTTCATTGAAACTTTCTGAACATACACTATTTTTGAGTTGAAATGCATCTAAGCATTCGACACATTTTGTCAAATTTGAGTGGTAATGTTTACAATTTGTCACTGGCGCTTTAATACAGAAGTCGTACTTTCCTTCTTTATTAATTGAATCAACTGAGTAATATCCATTATTACATAATGCACATCCAAATCGAGTTGATTTCAAACAATTTACATTTGTTTTGAATACACAGAAATTGTTCTTTGAAAGAAGATAATTACTCATACACATTTTACAGTGACTACCTTCACAATGTTCACAACTTGTTGTTTGACATTTTGAACATTTTCCACTTGACAGTTCACTTGTAATATTCTTGCATTTGGTACACAACCCATTTTGAATCGTCTCACAATTTTCATCACTTAAACACGTTTTCTTTTCAATGTTAAAGGTAAAACTGTCTTTACATTTTAATGAACTTATGACATTATTGTAATTTTCACAAATTGAGTCGTTTTGATTACACATCTTACATATATTTTCATTACTCAAGTAATACCCTTCACTGCATATGAAGGTAATATTATTTTTCCAAAACATATTCAATGGTACAGTAATGCATTTTCCATTTTCTAATATCAAATTGTTATCACATTGAACACATTTTGACGTTCCATTGACAGACTTCTGATATTTACATGTAGGAATTTTTGATGTGCAATATGAATTGACTGAAATTTGGTCATTACAATCACAAGAAGTTATTGAGAGCTTTGAGGGATTGTTGCACCCATTTGCGTTAACACATTTTGAGTTCGAGACAAAGTAAGGCGGTTCACAAGAAATACAAGAAGTCGAGTTTGTTGGTCGTTCACAATTATTAATTGTCAAACAACTCTTAGTTGTAGTGTCATAATATTCATTTGACTGACATGATACACAGATTCCATTAATAGCAACATATGGGGGATAACATTCATCACATAAAACATTTTCCATAGTTTTTGTTGTACACAATTTACAGTTGCGGACTTTTTCATAACAATTGTCACAAGAAGTTTGACTCTTCTTGTATTGGTAATTTGGGCAACTTTTACACTCACCATTTAATTGGTAAAACGGGTCATTACATGACAAGCACTTCTTCTCGTTTATTTTACAGTTGACACAGTTTGGAATTGTATCACATGCAACACATATTGAATTATCATTTGGGTAATATCCTTCTTCGCAACTGCTACACTTTCTCTCAAAGGAAAGTGCACACACAGAGCAATTTCCATCAAATTGTTTACATTCGAGACACTTTTTGGGGTTTTGTGGGTTAAAGACGTAATTTGTTTTGCAAGCAGAACAATACCCATTTGATGTGTTGCATTGTGAATTGAACGTTGCATCACATGATTTACAAATACCGCTAATTTCTTCGGGATACATTCCTTTGGTACACACAAGGCATTTTCTTGCATTATTAACACATGTGGCACAATTGCTATCAAATTGTTTGCAACTATCACAATACAAAGAATTTGGGTAATTAACTGCTGGTACATATTGATCTTCACAACCAATACAATACCCATTAGTACCATTACATTTTCCTCCGCAAGTATTATGACATAATTGACATTTGACATCACCATTTGTAGCTCGAACTGGATAATATTTTTCTTTACACTCTACACATGTTCTACTAGAATCATTTGAACACGTTTTACACTGTGCATCGAAAGTGGAACAACTTAAACAAGTTGAAGTTATGGTTGGTGTCATGATGTAACCATTGTTACAAGATTTGCAAAATCCAGTTGTTCCATCACATTGTATTTGACATGTCATATCACATTGTACGCACCTTCCTTCTGTTTCATTGACTGGACGATATCCAGAAATACATGTCATACACTTCCTTTTGAAATCTTTTGAACATTTAATACAATTGGTATCAAATTCCGAACAAAATTGACAAGTTTGACTCGTTGATGAAATCATTACATAATTTTCTTGACATCCAGTACAATATCCATTGTTCATATCACACATCCCACCACATGTTGAGTCACATTTTTGACATTTCATCTCTCCTCCAGTATTCAACAAGTAATAATTAGATTCACACTTCACACAATTTCTCGAAGAGTCACTTTTGCAAATCTGGCAATGTGCATCGAAATCGCTGCAAATCTGACATTCTATTTTACCATCAATAGTGTGCATTACAGTATTTATTGGACAATTAGTACAACTCCCAGTCATTCCATCACAATTAGTACATGTTGTGGAACAATTTACACAAAGACCATCCAATGCATATTTTTTGTTTTGACAAGTCAAACAATACCCCGACCCATTAGTACTGCATGATAAACAGTCGGTATTGTGTTGATTACATGTAATACTTTAGTTCCATTCATGACATAATCTTGAATACATCCAGTACAATTTCCACTCGGACTTTCACATTTGTTATTACATGTTGGATCACATAAAATACAAATCCCATTAGTACCAACATGGTATCCAGCTTTACAAAACTCACACTTTCTTTCAAATGTCGAAGAGCACCTTTCACAATTTCTATCAAATGATTCACAAGGTTGACATATTATCGTTTTTGTTGCATAAAACACGTGATTTGGAGAACAAGAAGTACATATACCATTTGTCGTATCACATTGCCCACCACAAGATGTGTCACAATTGATACACATTCCAGTCGAGTCCGGATAATTATTTGCAATGCATTTGTTGCATTTTCTGGTAAAATCAGAAGAACAACTCCCACTTTCAGACGAACATTTTGCATCAAAGGTGGTGCAACTTTCACATGTTGTTGTTTGTGGCAATTTGAAAACAAAATCCTTTTTACAAGTGATACACGTCCCATTTGTTGAATCACAACTTCCACCACATGTGAGATCACATGGTTTACACAATCCACGTTGTGGATAATTTTCAGTATTTTTACATGTGACACAAATTCTATCAAACGATGATGAGCATGTTAAACAATTTCTATCAAATATATCACAATACTCACATCTTTGGCTTTGAGGGTTGGTAAATACATAATTTGTCTGACAGTCAATGCACCTTCCGTTGGTTGTATCACATTTTGCACAACCCTCACTACATGGTATACATTTGCCATTTGTAACTGGATAATAATAATCTTGACATGTCACGCATTTGGGTGAATAATCAGAAGCACAAGTAAGACATTTTACGTCAAATGTGGTACATGGAAAACATTGACTCATATTAATAATATTGTGTACATACTGGGGTTTACAAGAAATGCATTGTCCTGTTGACGTGTTACAATCACCATTACAACTACTGTCACATGCTTTACATATACCATTTACATCTGGAAACATGTTAGGCTTACATATAGAACATATTCTCATGTCTTTTACACATGTGTAACAATTTTTATCAAAATCAGAACAACTTACACAAGTCGTTGAAATTGGATTTGTTGGAACGTGATTGATTGCACATTTCTCGCACATTCCCGTTTTTGTATCACAAAAAGAACTACAATTGGTATTACATGGTTGACACTTTACGTCATTATTAACTTGTTTAATTGGGTAATAACCAGTAAGACATGTAATACATATTCTTGAAGAATTGGAAGAACATATAGTGCATAGTGGATCAAATTGTAGACATGCAACACAACTTTGTTTCTATGGGTTGTCGTACACATACTGTGAACTACATGATGAACAAATACCAGTCTCCCTATCACATTGCCCACTCTGACAAGTTGAATCACAGTCAATACATACTCCACCGTTGATATTTGGCCGTTTTCCTGTATTTTCTTTGCACTTGGTACAATTTCTTTTGAAATCAGAAGAACAAATTTCACAATTTGGATCAAATGTGTCACATCCATCACAATTGATTGATTGTTGTTCTGCAAAAACTTTGTTGAGTTGACATTGAGAACATACACCATTTATAACAGAACATTCAACACAAGAAGATTCGCATAATACACACATTCCTTTTGTATTATCTTCTCTTTGTGATGGATAATAACCATTTTTACATTGTTTACACTTTCTCTCATTATAATTACATATGGCGCAATTGCCATCAAAATCAGAACAACGCTGGCAAATGTTTTGTTGCGGTAAAAATGGAACAAATCCACTTGTACATAATGTGCATGTTCCAGTGTGACCATCGCACCCATTTGAACAAGTTGTATCACATGGAATACAAGCACCTCCATTGATATTTGGTTTGAATTTTGCATTACATGAAGTGCAACTTCGCACTCCATTGGAAGCACATGTGTTACAATTTGGATCAAACGAAGAACACAATTCACAACTTGTTGTATTTTGAAGTTTCAAAACATACCCATCAACACAAGAAGTGCATATTCCAGTTGTAGTGTTACAATTGTCTTTACATGAATTATCACACAATATACATTTTGGCGTCGAAGTTGTATCAGGATAGATCCCCGTTTTACAAGTTTTACAACCTCTTGATTCGTGTAAACATTCATTACAATTTGAATCAAAATCTGTGCATAAATCACATTCTTTTTCATTTGAAGTCGCTTTCTTTGTGTAATTCAGATTGCATTTACTACAAACACCATTTAAGGCATCACATTGATTTGTTTCACAAGTTGAAGAGCACGGAATACATATTCCATAGTAATTGGGATATAACCCAGTATTGCACCGATAACATCTTCTTTGAAAACTAGAATCACACTGAACACAACTTTGATCAAACGAAGAACAATTTTCACACCCAATTCCACTCATTAGAAAGACTTCATTTAATTTGCATTTCTTACATTGACCTGATGTTGTTGAGCATTCTTGACATGATGTAGGACATAATACACATTTGTATTCTGATGATAAATAATAACCCGAATTACATACAGTGCACTTATTAGCTGTGCTACATGTTTTACAAGAAGCTTCACATACTGTGCACGTCCCATCTTCTCGGAGATTATAACCAGGATAGCATATTGTGCATTTGTTGTTTTCACATCTGTAACATTTATCAGAGCATGCAAAACATTGTTTACAATATCCATTACAATAATTACCATATGATAAATAATACCCATCAAAACATGAACTACAATCACCATTTGAACTGCATGCTACACAACCAGTTTGACATTTTACACACAGTTTGTTGGCTTCGTTATAATAAG
>NW_004440335.1:104819-106415 GCF_000330505.1 Entamoeba invadens IP1
TATAATAATACCCAGAAGTACAATTGTTATTACATTCAACATTGTTGTTCAATACATTTCGTTCACAAGACTGGCACCCCTCTGGACATTTGACGCATTGATCTTGTTTATTAGAAAGATAAAATCCATCAGTGCATTGAGAACAAATTGTCCCAGATGTACAATTCACACAGTTTGCCATACAAACCGTGCATCCACCAATTGTATTTTTATAGTACCCATTTTGACATATTTTACATGTCCCAAGATCAGAACAAATATAACAGTCCCTTTTACAAATTTTACAACCGTATGACGTTTTATAATAACCTTCCTGACACTTATTACAAACGTTTCCATAGAGATAATAACCAGTGTTGCATTTCGAGCAAGAGGCCGCACTCCCGGGATTACTGGGTATTCCTTTATCACAATTTTTGACAGAACATTTCCATTTGGTTGCTGACCAATAATTCTCATTGTCTGTTCCACACCACCACTGGTTGTTATCAACAGATGTTGCACATTTAACAATATAATCTTCGTTGTTTACTTCACCGTTTCTTCGAGAATTATATAAACTGTATCCGTCATCGCATTGTTTACAATCTGTATAGCCACTAATACATTCTTTACAATTGTGATGATAAACATCATCACAATATCTGTTACTCATTTTTGAGGAAGAATTCTGTTTTTGAATAGAAGTGTTTTTAACATATATTAAGTGAAACAATTTTATATCGACAAATGTATTTAATATTTGGACACCATTTTGTATCACAGAAACGATTGTTTTGTTCAATGTAAAATCCAACGTTGTTGTTTTTTCAGAAATGTCGATTTCAAGCTCTTTTATGTCAAAGCATTTCATTTTCATGTATTCCATTTCACCCATATGAAGTTTGTTGTGATCTTGTTGTAATATATTTGAAATGTTACAAAATGTTTTTCGTTCATTAAAACATGCAAGAGTATCACTTTCCCAACACCATTGGAGTGAATATGAAAGGTTAAACAAGACAACGATGATCCATTTCATTTTGAAATAATTTTAGAGATTTTTCGTTGTTATTTGAAAAATCTTTTTTGATATTTCTGTGAAAATATATACTTAAAAAAGCATTGTATAGTCAGTCTGAAAACGTTGTCCGCTGTCCAACGTTGTCCAGGCATTTTTGGACCATCAAAACTGGAATATTACGGGAAACGATTCGAAACATTCCCAAAACATTGTTTCATAATTTTTACCGGGATTTGATCGTTTTTTCCTCATTCCTAAATTTTTCAACTTATTTTGTGTAAAATTTTGTCAAGCGGACAACGTTTTTAGACAGACTTTATTTATTTAATAATCGAACTAATTGTGGTGTTTTTATTTATAAATGTCTTTTTCGTTTTTAATTTCTTGCTTTATAATTTTTGTTTTGTGTTTGAAACCAGTTTTCATGTTGATAATGATAAAATAATTAAAATATAGGGTATCATTAAATTTCACAACTAATAAATAACCAATAGTTTTGTGGATTATTATCAACAAGAACAATATAAACTTGTGAAACAAAAACTTGTTATAAAGTCTGTCTAAAAACGTTGTCCGCTTGTAAAACGTTGTCC
>NW_004440335.1:106515-118154 GCF_000330505.1 Entamoeba invadens IP1
CAAAATTTTACACAAAATAAGTTGAAAAATTTAGGAATTAGGTAAAAACGATCAAATCCCGGTAAAAATTATGAAACAATGTTTTGGGAATGTTTCGAATCGTTTCCCGTAATATTCCAGTTTTGATGGTCCAAAAATGCCTGGACAACGTTGGACAGCGGACAACGTTTTCAGACTGACTATATATCATCTTGTAAATATTGAACTAGATATTCTAATTTATATCAATTTATATTTTCGGAAATGAAAATATTTATTAATAATTTATGTTCATTTTCAAAAATTTGGTTATAACAAAACGGATTTCATTAATATTTTTTAAAAACTGCGAACTAAATTTAAAAACCCATATTTGTTTTTGGGAATAATAATTTTTACAGAAGTTCGAAAATCGTATTTTTTAAAAATTATAAAATTATCGTGATGGATCATTTTTTAATCATTTCAGAAAATATTAAAATGGGTAAAAAGTTCATTTCATAGAATTATTATTAAACCATTTAGATATTTTCATAATACATTATGTGAAAAAATAATGAATACTGGTTACGATATTAACAAGTTAAAAATAAAAATATTAAATTGATTTAATAGTAAAATATCGACTACATTTGTAGTGACTTTGTTTTCTCAAACTTTTTCGTTAATTTGGGAGAACTTCTCTCGATTAGCACAATTTCTTCCATTTCCAATGCTTTTGGTTTCTTCACACTTTTCTTCTCTTTATAATTAACTTCTTGTAATATTTGCCAATTAGTCGGTTCTTTTAATCTTCGAATACACTTATCCAAAACTTGTGGGAATGCTGCAATCGACACAGCCAACAACGTGATCAAATAAAAATTGGGTTGCACCAATACAATTTTCCACCCAAACGTTGAGATATTTGCTGTTGACATACCAGGTATGAACATGACTCCGGTGTACACCAACACATATGCCAATATACTCAAAACAAACGCGCCAATAATAATTATATTGAATCTTTTGACTTTGATTGCCATTGTAATCCAAATTGAAATAAGTCCAAATGTCGTGACTGAAACAACAGAAAATGGAAATCCGTTAACTTTACCATAATATGTAACATCTGTTTTGTTGATTATAAAGAACACAACAATAAAGAATACAAGAGCCTGGAATATTCCAAGCAAAAACCACTTTAAATATGACCAAAAAGAGAACACTTTACTCCTTAACGTTTCTCTATGACTCTGAGGGTACCTTTTAATATAATCCCATGTTAAATCATAATCAAAAAGTGCAATTGCCATTGGTGGGAGGGTGGTGAAAAAAGTGTTATAACAAGTTGTAATCCAATCTTCATACAACATCTGTGCGGTGTAATTTGATATCATTGCAAAGAAGACGTTGACTAAGAAAAATGCAGCGTTTTTATAAAAACAGAATTTGATCAGTGTTGATATTTGCGTCTTTGCATTTTTCCCATAGAACAACAAAAGCTTCCCCAAATGAGAAAATTTCTGAATTGAAAAATCAGCAGAAACGGCTGCTTGACAACCTTCTTTGCCGTATATACCTACACCAACATCGCTCGCTGTTATCATTGGAACGTCATTCATTCCATCCCCAATCGATAAACAAATCTTTCCTGTTAATTTTTTAACACATTTACATATGGAAGCCTTTTGAAGTGGTGACACTCTGCAACACACAACTGTTTTTGCTCTTAGAGCGAGTTCTTTAAAACTTGTGCTGTTATTAAGAAAATAGTCAACATTATTTCCAGAAAGAACAACACTAAAAATACTTTGCTCGTTATTTGGATTGTTGTGCAATAAAGAAAGTTCATTCTCGGCAGCATCAAGAAACTCATTTTCACTTAAAAAGTCAAAGCATAATATTTTCTGATTTGGCACTAACAAATTACAACTTTTTGCGATTGAAATCGCAGTTTCTTGTTTGTCTCCCGTGATTACCCATATTTTTAATCCAGTTGCTATTAAAGTTGTAATTGTTTCTGGTACATTTTCTTGTAATTTATCTTCAATTGCTGTTGCTCCCAATAACTCGAAATTACTCTCCAAATTGTTAACTATTTTATTGTATTCTTCTTTGTAATTCTTCGAAAGAACATCTAATTTCTCAAAGTTGTTGATATATGCATAAGCTTCCTTTCCACTTAAAACACGACGAGCAATAAATAAAGTTCTTAACCCACTATTTGCAAAACTGTTGGAATGATTTTGTGTGGTTAAAAGTAAATCGTTTGATTGTTTGTTGTCCAACAACAATGTTGAAAGAATTGAATCTGCTCCTTTGGCATATAAAACGAACCTTGTACCTGTTTGAACCAAAACACTCATCATCTTCCTTTCACTTGAAAAATCATTTGTTAACAAGATTTGACACTTCAATGTTTTTCCTTGGGGAGTTGTAATATCTGCTTCTTCTTGTGTTCTTCTTAAGAGTGTAAAGCCGTTAGCAGAAGAAGCTTCACATAGTGCTTCTTCATCTGGAGAAATTGACCAATATTCTATTATTGAATCTTTCTGTTCAATACTGCATGAGCTGCACAGAGAAAGGCATTTGAAAAAATCTGATACATTTTCTTGTTCATATTCACGTGTTTCAACATCAATTAATTTTCCCGAATCTTCTGCATCAAAAACCATACCATTAATACTACACTTAGTAAATTTCATTTCATTTTCACTTATCTTAAGTATATTGTTTTTATAGTTATAATAGATTTTTATGTTTAATCAAACAAAATAATAACAATTTAGTTTTAAATCAAAAAAATTAAACAAACGTTAGAGTACCAGTTTTATCTGTAAGAACATATTCAACACCACCCATTTCTTCAATACATACTGAACAATTTGTTTTCATTCCTTTTTGTGTCTCTTTTCCTTCATTATCAATTTTCTTTACTTTGAAGTAGTCGTCTCTTTCTATTAACGACCCCTGAATGTATCGAGTAAGTTCAATAGACACTTGTAATGAAATGGGTATCATGTAAGATGTCACATTGAAAAATCCAAAGAATTTTTTAATAAAGTAAAGAGGAAGACTGAGTTGAATATCAACAGCCAAATACCAGTACCCTTTTACAGGGCAAATGGTGTCATGTTTCCACGTTGCACATCCTGCCATTACTCCACATAACATGAGTTGGAAAGCAACTACAGCCAACACAAGACTGTTCAACTTTTTATTTATGGCCGACTGTTTATTTCTAGGCAAAGAAGAGTTCAAAGCTTGTTTGGTATTTTTTCCAGTGTAACACACAATACAATAAATATATTCTGTTTTTCTTAAAACAGAGCCTCGAAGTACCAAATTTTTCTCGTTTAATGGAATAGTCGAGCTGCAATAATCATTGACACACAAGTTTCCAGAGAATTGTCCAAATTGCTCATTAGGACTCTCAGCAATTAGCTCTCCATTCAATGTGGGTATTTCTTCCTTTTGGAAACTTAACAGTTGTTTTGGTACATACAGCTTTTTAAGAGAAGTTTCTCCGTCAAGGGCAGCAGTTTCAACGCTTGATATTCCATTTTCATGGGATGAGTAAATTAAAACACAGTCTGCTGGAAATGTTTGACCATTTTCTATTTTAAGAGTCATCCCCACTTTCACATCTTTTGCACGAATTTTTGTCTCTGATCCTTTCTCGAAGTAAAAATACTTCATGTGATTGGTCATTTTATCCGATTTGTGTCTTTTAAAATCTTCAACAATTTCTCTGAATGAAGTAACCAAAAGCACAACGGCGATTGGTACAAGAGCCGTAATTGGTGTCACTGTAGATATTTGAGGAATACTACAAATGATCAAATTACACAAGAAATAAATATTTGTCATTTGACTCAAATAAAATCGCATAAATTTGGGAACAAAAGTAAATAGATTATACTTTGTTGTGCTTACAATATTTGATGGAAATTTTTCATTGATTGAATTGATGTAAATTGCTTTGTACTTTTCTTTTGGAAGCGAGAAAGTGTCTAAGAAGGGGGTGTTTTCTTTTAAAAATGTGAACATGATTAAAACCAAGTTACAACCCTTTTAAATACTAAATTAAAAAGAAAAAACAATGAATAACCGTTTTTTAGTCAAAATTAATTGTGTTTTGAAAAGGATTGTAAAATGGTACATAATTATTAATTTATAATTAACGACTCATTTTGTTTAACGATTTAAATTTTTAACGTACGTTATTCTGTGTGTTTTATTCGTTGTTTATTATTAAAAAAAAATAAAAAAAGATTGTAAATTATTTTGAAAATATATAATTTTTACTCGTAAATTAAAATGGGGAAATAATTTCAGTTTTAGATAAAATACATTCAAAGTAATTTATGACAACTCTAAAAGTAACAACCATATTAAAATAATTCGAAAATATTAAAAAACAATGCTAACTAAATTAAAATTAACAACAGCCATCAAAAACATTACCTGTTATACTTAAAATAATTATTTTATATTGATACAAATGGGCTGTTTTCTTCTTGATGAAGAATGAAAATAAAATATTTCGACAAAAAGATTTTTTTTCTGAAAACACACAACATGTTCAACATAAAATGGGATATTTTATTGCTAAACCAACAATTCGTTGTTATTAAAAAAATGTTTGTTTGTTGATTAAAAAAAGTATTTGTCAATGAAACTTTAGTTGACTTTGTGTCATTTATATAAGACTCTCTTAATTTCATACTAGTCGAATTTATAAATTGCCTTATTTACTTTTTAAAATTGTAAATCGTATAAAAATAAAACCATTTGATATATTTCTTTTTGATGTAAAAAAAGAATAAAAACACCAAATTTTGTATTTTTATTCATTTTTAAATTTGAAAAGAAATATATCACAAAGCAAAACATAAAAATGTTATTAAAGTCAATCTTAAAACCGTGCAACTTTGACGTGTCAGTGCAACTTTGTTTATAGTATAATTATAATAAAAAATTTATATGTTTTTTACAAACAAAACAAGAAAACACAAACAAATTTCTTTAAAACTATTACTCTAATTAAAATACTATAACTAAACTATAACTAAAGTTGCACATTTTTTCTCAATTAGTTTTTTGGGTTGCACCATTCAACTGCCTTTTGTTTATCGAAAATTTTGCAATGAAAGAGTCTTTAAATCACACGAATTGGCTTGTCTTATTATTTTCTTTTTTATAAAGAGATGTTTAACATCTGCTCTATCCACAATCGATATACAACACTGTTTTATTTGTTCTGTATGACAATTGGAATTCTGGAATTTTAATGCTTTTTATTAGAACAAGCAGTTGAACTTATCATTTAAAATTTGAGTTATATTTCATGTTGATTTATAACCTAATTCTACTTTTTGTTATTGTTATTGTTAAAAAATAGAGTTTCACCTTTGTTGTGAATAAAAAATAAAGAAAAAATAAAGTTACACACTTGTTCCGAATGACTTTATATATAAAATATCCTTTTTTAAAAATACACAAAACACACCAACTGATACTAATTTTAAATACACAATATAATAAAGTAGAATCAACGTTTTTATTCTGTAAATACAGTACGGAAAATGAACCTTAGCCGGGAAATGTACTTTAGCCCAAAGAAATTCCTATATTTTTCTTTAAAAACACGGGTTTTTACTAAAAAACAAATATTTAAGAAAATTGACTTTTATTTAGGTATAGTTTATTATTTTAATATAACAATAGAAAATAATTAGTTTTTCTTTGGGCTAAGGTTTAATGACCCAACTGTAATCATTATCACCGCTTTTTATTTTTAATTAATAACGAGCAAACAACATCAAATTATCACTTAATCATTTTATTGAAACAAATGAAAAGTTGACCACACCCTCTTCTTCGTTATCATAAATAAGATCTTTCTTTTCAAATTGATCATTTTCAATCGATTCAAAATTATTCGGAAATTCCTCACTATTCCAATGGATGTTTTTTTTCGAATTTAATTCAAACAATGAACAGCAATTAAAAATTATATCTTTACATGAATCTTCCGGTTTAATAAATTCGTAGGACTTTTTTATTTTGCTTTTCCATGTGTATTTGCATTGTTCCCCGTTAATCATGAATTGAAATATCGTGAAATTTGGATCTTGATGCCAATCATTTTCAAATTCTTCTGGGAAATTCCCAAGCTTAAAGCAATAAAAGTTCTTGTCATTTGTTAATACAAAAAGATAGACGTTTCGTTTTCCTTTCAATTTATCTAACAATTTATTTCGAAAAATTATTCCTTCATTAGACCCATACACTACATCTCCAGCTCTACATTTCTTCAATTGTGAAATATTTTGTGAAATCAAAAATCGGACTGCCAACGAAAAGTCGTTTCTCAGTCCTTCATAACTAAATTGTGTTTTACTTTCATTTTGGACTATTTGTTGTGTGTTTTGATGTGTTTCTGTAACAACAACGTGTTCTTCAGTTTGTTGGATATCACTTTGTTTCTCATTTTCCAAACTTTCGTCATCACCATCATCGTTGGACTGTTTGTCTAAATAAAATTCACTTTCGTTGAAAGTGTCCACTTGTTTTACAACTTGTAAGTCTCTTTGTATTTGTTCTTTTTCATTTTGCATGGACAGAAAATACTTTTGAGATATTAATAACACAACTTTCGCAAAGTATGAATCTTCCTTTTGGAAAGAATTTTTACAATACTCGAGAATATTTCCCAAATCCATGTCATTCATTATTTCTAAAGTGATGTATTGATTACTTTGAGGTTGACATGTTTGTGGTTGTGATTGAGTGTTGGTTTGTTGTTGTTTAAGAAATGGATTTTCTTTGTTTGGAGAGGTCATGAATGTTGGGATGTTGGGGGGTCGTGTTTCTTGTGAATCAAATAATTCTACTTTAAATGATTGATATTGTGAAGGAATGGGGTTTGAACTTGAGTAATTCAATTGATTTGTTTGTGTAAGTTGTGTTCCGTTTAATCTTGGATAACATGTCGTTTGTAAATTACTACTTGTTGGTGTTTGGTAAGTTGGAATTCTGTTTGGAGTTGACATTGACAAATAAGAACTGGTTTGATTTGGAGAAGTGTATTGGATAGGAGGAGTCGGATAGTTGGGTTGTGATACAAAATGCATTGTTTTGTAAGTTTTGAATTTGAGTTTAAATGAAGTTTTTTAAATAAACAAAAATCATTACAATTTTTATTTAATTGTTTTTAAAAAAAATATAGTATTTTTATATTAATAATAATTATTTAGAAAGATTTTTATGATATAAATTTGTTGTATTTTAGGTTTTGCACTCAGGTTTTTTAATATCAATTTTTGATATTAAAAATGTTAATAGAACGAAAAAAAATCTTTACCCGTTTTATTAGCATTTTCGATACCAATTTTTGATAATAAAAATCACAAGTATAAAGTTTAATGTGTATGTATTATAATAATAAAATATAATAAAATTAATTAATTTATAGAAAATTTACTGTTTTCATTGAATAACCATTATAATGATATAAAATGAAACCAATGATGATAGTTTTTTATTGTTTAAAAGTATTTCATTTAAAAATGATCTTCGAGATTTGTCTTATTGATGTTTTATATTCCCAACCCCAAATTCGTTTGTTACTAAGATGTGGTTGTAATAATAGTTTTTTGTTTGTAAGACTATTTTATATTATTAATAATCAAATGAATTGAATATATGTTATTTTATTTGGTCGAGACATAATTATATTATAGCTGTTCGGCGACTTTACAGTCCCTTTGAAAGTCGCCGACTTCTCAGTAATTTCAAAAGTCGCTGAACAGCCATTATCCAAAAGAATATTTAAATTTAATCTTTAGTATTTAAGTACTTGGTTGTTTATTGTTTTAAGATAATATAAACTGACTGATAACTTGTTTAGGGTACATAAGGTTATTCCAATTAAAAAATTTACAAATAAACAGACATTTTTTATTTATTTTTCTTCTTAAAAAACATTGGTTTATTAAAGTGTTAAACAAAGAATTAAAATAATTATTTTATTAGAAATTATATTGGTTGTTATGTGGAAAAATCAAAATAAAAAATTCAAGAAACTTAGACACAACCAATTATAGAAGTGCACAAACCAAATTAAAATTCAATATTTTAAAAATAAAATTCAATCACCAATTTTTTTAAATAATTTGTCAATTTATTTTTAGATTTACTTTAATTTGATTTATAAATACAGATACAAAAAAACCAGGGACCAAATCATAAACCAGGGACCAGACTAAATTAAGCTGTTTTATTTTTGGTATAAAGTTTCCTTGTAAGAGAAAAAATTCCGAATAATCAGGGTTTTGGAGGATATGTTGATTTCTTTTCAAAAACCAGGGACCAAGAATTAATAGACACACTGTTTTTTAAATAAAATAGAAAAAACTATAAAATATGAAACTCTCTATTAATCATTTGAAGCTGTCTCTATTGTTAATAACCAGCCGAGTCAACCTAATGTTTGTTTTTTATATTTATTTATCTTCCGTTGTTTAATACGTTTAATAATTATCAATAATTTACTGAATGCCTAACATACCAATAATTTATTTATTATTTTCTTTATTTTCATTTATTGCGTGAGTCGTTTTTAATGCTAAACAAAAAGTCACTCATCAAATCAAACGAATGAATAGAGAAGACAACGATGTCTTTTTGAAAAAAATGAATGAACGATTTAATTGAATGGTTGTGTTGAAGTTAAACAAGGTTGAACAAAAGAATAGTATTTTATGATTAAATAATAATAAATTTACTATTATAGCTCACATTGAGCTGTTGTTCATTCATACTTTGTACAAAACATTCATTTTTTTCATCCCGAAAAATAACCATTTTAAGCCCAAATAATAAAAAATTACACATTTATTTATATCTTTGCCCATTTTATTGTATAAAATCCGCTTAATATTCAATAGCTTTAATTAGTCTAGTCCCTGGTTTTTCCTGTGGTCCCTGTTAATTCCTCTATCTGTAATTTAATTGTTGTATTTAAAAATAAAATAAAAGTCTTGAAACTTTATTTGTTGGGTTTATTAAAAACATTGAAAATGTTATTATAGTTATATAATTTGTTATTGTTTGTTAATTTTTGGAAAACAAATTTATTGTATATTATAATTGTTATAATTAGTTTAAACATATAATTATTTTTTTGCTTGATGAAAAGGTTGGAATAAATTGAATGATGTTGTTTTGTTTTGTGTTTGAAAGACACTTTTCTGTTTTTATGACTTTTTGAATAACAGTTTATTTTAAATTTAGAAATACAAACTAACAAAACATTAAATTGTTTAAACCTAAACTCTATATATGGTTTTTCATAGTAAAAATAATTAATTTTTTATGATTATATAATTACAAAAAACACCCATTTACAATAACAATGCCACCAATAGAACTATTTCCAAATATAATATTACGTGTTTATTTTGAAAAAATAATAAAATAATGTTTTTATTTTAAAAAATACCTTTTATTTAAAATTAAAATTGAGTTGATTTTATTATTCAAATAAAAATACATTATTGATGTTTGGACAACAATGACAATAGAGACACATTAGCGTTGTTTTGATTTTTTTTTAAAATAGAAGCATTGCCGACACAATTTTTATTTGGTTATTGTTTGCTATTATTTAATAAAAATGAAAATAAAACAAGTAATATTTATTGTATACACTATTACACCTTGAAAAAAGTCAAGAGATGGCACACAAAGATCCATTTTTTGTATTTCAACACTGTATTAATTGAATAATATGTATTCAGTTGGTAAAAAAAACACGAAATTTATAAATAGAATTAATAAAGTGTACATAAAGCTAGAATTTGATAATCAAAAACAACAATTAAACAACAATGAAATGGAGTTGATTACATTATTATTTTCAATATGTATGTATTAAACCAAATGGGTAATGTCAAAGAATTTAAGCTCACATCTCAAATGCTTAAATATATATGTCATGCAATATTAAAAACAAAAAACAGAATGAAAACTGACACTATTTAAAATTAACAACATCAACAATGTCAAAGAAGTTTCAATGATTGAAAACGTTCTTTCCTTTTATGTGATAAGTAGCTCACAGTTAATGAATTAATTGTGCAATTATTAAAACTAATGACTAAAGAAAATACAATAAAAATCACATATTATAACATCGAATGCGCCATAATAAACGAGAAACAAAATTAACAAAGAAACATTCTTATTATTTAATCTGTATTAAAAGATAAAAAGGCGCATCCCCATTTGGTTAATAAAGCATCACCATTAACAAAACAAAGGTTGTTTCTTTTATTTAAAAAACGTTAAACATATTAATCCATTAGAATGTAAGTAAGAGAGGCCGGCTCGAACCGAGTCGGCAAACAATGTAATTGAAAAATATATACCCGTGAACATGCCATTGTGACTTTTTTATTGTTATAAAAAAGTCCCTCTTTGTTGTATACATAAAGTAAGACTGAAGATAATGATAATTAATTAATAAAATAAATCAATAGCGCTTATACGGCATAAAATAACAGTCTTAACAACAAATTATAGAGGTATAAGCGCTTATATTTATAATATTATAATATTATAAATATAATACAGATATACAAAAAGATTGTTGAAGAAAAGAATCACTTGGTATTATTGATCGATTACATTGTTAGTTAATTGTTTTTTATTATAATATATAATAATAAATATAATAATACCTATAATTAAATTATATCATTAATAATAAACATGTAAAATATAAATTGTTTTTTATACAAATTATATTTTGATCACAATTAAACATTTTCGAAATATTTTCTATTATTTTATTTTAGAAGATAATAATATTATCAGAACATTAAATTTTTGAATATTTAAAATTGTCGTAACATCACTGATATTCATTTTATCTTATCTAAAAGTTATTATATTACAACCAAAATAAGCATATCTATTCGCAATGATATATTACTGACTTATTTTGGTGATTTCAAAAGTTTCTTAAGATTGAGTTGTAAATTTATAAAACGTGGTACGTAGTTGACTAAGATATTTTTACTAATATTTTCAACTGCGTTATCAACTTGGATTGACGATAGCAGTATCACTATCATGACTAAATTTTGTCGATGTGGTGTTGGTATCATATTTAAAGTGATAAATTTGGGGAGAACGGTCGCTGTGTAGAAGATCAGACATTTTAAAAAGTTAGAGATGATGAGTTGTAAACCGAAGTCGACATGGTTCAGAATAATCCAATACCTCGCATAATCATATTTATTGAAGCTGTATAATAAAATGGGATGTGTATGATTGTCATAAAGTTTATCCAGAATGGTAGTTTGGATCAGATCATCAAAAATATAAAATAAAATGTGTCCCAATAATGTACATCATCGTGATTTCGAAAGATTATTATAAAATTTTGTTACAAAATTCTTTTATATGTTACAAAAAGTGTGAAGTACTTCAACATCAATTTCATATTCCATATTTTGTAATGACATCAAGCCTAATAAAATTCATATTATTGTATTGAACTGTGTATTAAAGTCAAACCAAAACTTTCTAACTTTGGAAGCGTAAAAATGAAAATTATTTAATTTAAACTTTTTCATTCAAAAAATAGTTTGAAATACCAAAGTACA
>NW_004440335.1:118254-120481 GCF_000330505.1 Entamoeba invadens IP1
AAGTACATGGCACTCAAGTTGTTGAATGCCATGTACAGAAATACTAAATTATGTGAACTTGTATTCGCTTCAAATAGATTCTTTATTATTTGAAGATGTAAACATATTTTATAACGAATTTACCTTTAACGTGTTTTCCATTTCCAGCTTTTTAATTACTGGTTTCATCATTACACAGAAGTGGTATGATCACTTTTGTGATGTGATCTTCAGTCCACATTTTCAAAGTCAGTAGTCTTTTCTTATGTGAATGTGTATTTCAGTGACGTGTTGGTGTCATACAACTTCTTAAATTGTGTCAACGAGATGAATATTATTGCAGTATTTTTGTATTTAAAATACTGAGAGAATAGTAATATAAAAAATATACAAACAATATATTCAAATTTAAAGATAAATCTAATTTATACCGCAAAAATTGTTTGTCTGTTATCAAAGAAAATTGAATCGAAAGTGAATGTGGATTTTTCAAATAAAAATGGAATTCGTGTTCGTGTAAAATGAACATTACAAATTGCTGCCTATATATTTCAAAAGACTATACTTATTTGTTCAATGTTTTATTAACTTTAATAAAACCAATATAACATCCAATAATAATAGTTGTAATATAATCCAGTTGGGTTTTTTAAATCGCTTCTCACTCTTGTCAACCTATATTGCTCATACTATTTTTGCATCTTAATGAATACACATGACATTTTTAGATATTTCATTTTGAATTGCTAATGATTTCAATATTCGATTGTATAAAAAATAAATATAAATACATTAGCTTCCTCTATAAAAAACATCGCCTTTTGGAATATAATAAAGTCAGTCAAACTATATAATCTATTCGAAATGTTATTTAATAAAAAAAATATAAAGGATCTACTTTTGTTTAAATATAATAATCAAATAAATAATGTATAAAACGGAAACAATGGAATGGATATTTTAGTTTATTAAAATTGATTCGACGAAAAATCTACTTGGTTTGGTACATTAAATACCAGATAACTTATCCAAAAAGGCTTTAGAAAGCTTATTAAAGAGTGTTAACGTGATAGACCACTTTTGTGTGGATGGCTTTGAAAATCTTACACATATGTGTTGTAATTGATATAAAATTTGCCTAAGAGTTTACAAAAAATGGGTTTTTTGTACCCAATTCATAAAAAACAGATTTTTTTGAAAATTAAAACAGAAAAAACAAATTTTATTTTTAGTCAAAGTCATCTTTTACTTTTACTATTTAAATGAATTTGCCGCAAAAAAATATTTTTGTTAAAAAATTTAACACTAAAGTTTTTTATTAATTAACTTTAGTTTATTTAATTAATTGTATAAACTAGATTTAATCAAAAAAATTATTGAAATTGAATAATTTATAAAATAACATATAATTTGTCATAAAATACAATGGCATTGTTTACTGTGGATAGGCTGAAAAGGTGTGGATGGTAAATATAGATAGACAATTGTTATTATTACATGTTAAATGTAATGATTAACATGACTTGTATTTTTTGATGGTTTTTGTTGGTATTTGCTGTATGTTTTATGTTATAAATTTGAGCAATTTACTATTGTTATATAATTTTATTTTAAACTTTTGGTTAAAATGATGTATTTTGCCATTTTACTTTTTTAAAGTTTTTATAGTAAAAATATAATACCATTTAACCATGTTTAAAGAATTTGTTTTATGATTATTCTGTCATTTTTATGTTCATTAATAATATACTATTGTAATATAATTTATTGTTATTAATTAATAGTTTAGTTTAGACATAAAACCTCAATCTTTAACATTTTCAACAAAACCTGAATAATATTTAGGATGTAAAACCCTTTTTTATACGTATAATTTGCGCCAACTAAAAGAACTTTATTTAACAAATTTCAATTCCCAAATATTACTATTAAAATAATAAACTAATGGAATGTTTATATAAATGACAATACTATTAGTAAAAAGTGATAATTAATGCATTTTTGAGCCACGATTAACAATTATATAATATAATTTAAAATTGATATTAAATTAAATATTTTTTAATGCAAAAACGGGAATTTTCCCAAATTATAATTCCATAAATCACTTTTGAAATGTTTTTTCAATTAAAAAAACGAAAAAAATAGCATTACATGTATCAAATAAACGGGATAATACGAGTAAATTTTGTTAGTTATTTTATTTGTTCATTTTGATCTATTCTTATTTTACCACTTCACAAAAAGG
>NW_004440335.1:120581-122114 GCF_000330505.1 Entamoeba invadens IP1
CAAATTATAATACTTATAAAGACAGATGATACTTCCAAATAACAAAAAATATTATAGATAATTAGGTGATTTTAACATTAAAGTCGACCAGAAAATTGTCGTACACCAGAAAATACTCGTACACTTCCTAAAATAGAATTTATTTTTTTAAAAAAATAATTTTACTCAAAGAAATTTCATTTTTCACTTTGATTTTATAAACTAATTCTTTTTTGATCTTTTTTCTTCCAAATGAAGCTTTAAACCGTTCTTGATGTATTTTTTTGTTCTTTTTTACCAAATTAAATTCTTTGAAAATTTATATGTTGTTAAGATTATTATTTTTTATAAATTGTTTTTTTTGTTATTCTTTAATTATTGTTATTGGCAAGTATAGTTCGGTATAGTTTGAATAGTTAACAACAATGTCTAATATTTTTCGAAATATGTTTTTTGAACAAAGTTCATAAAAATAGAACACCGTTGATACCACCATATCTACTCAACTCAACTTTCATATCTTAAATGAACAACGGTGACTCATCGATTAACAAGTTTTTAGCATTACTAATGTGGCACTTAATTATTTTAATTACATAATCGAAATTTTGAAGAGTGAACTTGTTATTTTTTTCAAAGTTCGTTTTTTGATGTTTTTATCGAAAGTAAATAATATGAAAATATTTCAATATCAACACATTCAAAAAACTGTCCTGAACATTGTTTGTTCAAGGACTAAACTATAACTATAGACGTGCAAAGCTGATATGAACCGTATTTTTTATCATTTATGTTTTTTGTAAAATTTTAAGAAAAAACAAGCACTTATCAGTGACAATAAAAACATATTTTAAAGCATAAAACCCGAAATTGTACTGTAGCTGAAGTATAATTTTTGTATCATTATTCAAGTCGTCATAAAACAAAACTTGATAAAACACAAAAATTTTAAACAACTTATAACAAAGTTAAAACCATTTCTTTATGATTATCAAATGGACATTTTCCCTGTTCAAATAATCTTGCTTTCACAAAATCATGACTTTAGAACTGATGGTTAAATACGAACCATAAACACATAACAAATTATTTGATAAAATATTATAATAAGAACTGGGTTGCTTATAAATTTGACCAACTTTTATTGTTTTTGATAACATCAATTAAATTATAAACATGACATTAACTCAATAAATGAGAACATCGGGTGCATTTTATAAGTGTTTTCTTGGCTTTTAACATTGAAAAATACACGAGAAGATATCGAAAAAAATGTCTGATCCGACCAAAAATATCAACAATACAATAAATGAATATAGTTTTCTTAATTATTAATAACTATATTATACATAAATTATAAAACAGGTGGTGTTTTTTTTTGAAAACAACAATAGTAATATTTATTAAACAATTATAGTATATAATTAATGTCTTTTTGTAAAAATTTAACATTTAGAAGAATAGTTTAATTGTTATATTAAAGCTATTTATTATTAACATTTAACATAACCCCATAACAATAAATTAAAATATACATTCAATCAAAAGATAAAA
>NW_004443528.1:0-1788 GCF_000330505.1 Entamoeba invadens IP1
AAAGTGACGAAGTGTGAGATCAAGAAAAAAGTTAAAAGTGGCAAAAGAGAAACAATAGATTACTTGTTTAGTTCCAAAGGTTTAAGACCATCGACCATCGAAGAAATCAGGACCAGCAGCTTGACCAAACAAATTGTCGCTATTGTTTCTTCTTTCCACAAAGCGGCGATTTCAAAAAACATCATTTCTGCATTTTATATCTGTGGGTTTGTTAAAACACAAATTGCGTCAGACAAGGAAACAACAAAGGATGAACATGAGTACAGAATGTATTATAAAAAGGAACATGCGCGCCATATTAGAGAATTCATGAATGAACCATATTCAGTGGTAACAGAACATTTTACAGGTCGTCTTTCGGTTCAAATCCAAGATGTGGAGAACCGTTATGAAAAGAGAATCAGTGGGAACAACTTAAATTAATTGTGTGGTTATTTTAGATGGTTTTATTGATCATTTTAAACTATAAATAATAAGTTAATAACTAATACTTATTAATATTGTATTTTTGTTTGATGTAAGAAATACACATTTAACCATCGAAGTGTTCTTAACATTCTATTACTTCGGTGAGTATTCAAGAAAATTCATCAGAAAAATCATTTTTCAAATTGAATCTTTTGTGTAAATAATTTGTTTTAAAAGCCGTACGACAATTTTATGGTGGTCGACCATTTTGTGATGCACTTTACATTATTTTTGCCAACATTATTTTGTCCTGTCGTCTTTTAAAATCAATTAAAAAACCAAATATTAATGTTTTTTTGTTATTTTTGTTTAAAGTCTTCTTTTCTAAATTTTATAAAAATATTATTACACATAATAGTTATTATTATATATGATACAATATACTGAACATAAACAAATATATTGTTTACAACTCAAAAAATTGTCTGTTTTAATGATCTAAATTAATTATGTGTTATTTTATGTTCTGGTCTTAAATTACTTGTTTACACATGAAAATATGAAAAGTTTTGATATTTAATCAACCAATCTTAAAATTGAAGATTGATGATAAAATCAATTGTTTAATTTGTTGTTGGAATAAAATTATAATGATTATTTTTTGAATGATTTATAACTATCATTAAGAAATATTTTTTTTATGTTTTACATGTTGATAATTATGAAAGTGTTAATATTAAATCACTTGATAAACACAAGTGTAATGTTAATAGATAATAAATATTATTGTGTAATCATTCTTTAAATAACATGTCACAACATTTATAAATTAAAGACCAACAGAAAAAAGTCGTACAGCAAGAAAATAGTCGTACACTTGTGATTTTAGTATCTAACAAACCAAAAAATCTGGATTGTTTTTTCACTTATAAAATTTGACTAAACAATCAGGAAAAAAATGGGTTTTGAAAAAATAAAAACCCGACTTTATAAAGAAAAATAATATAAAACAACTTGTACGACTATTTTCTGATGTGCTACAATTTTGTGGTGCTCTTTATTATGAAACTTCTATACATGAATACTCGTTTTCAAATGTATTTGGATTTAAATAATAGTAATGAATTCGTTTAAACAATTATTGTTAATAACTTGTGTTACTTATGAGTTTTTAATTAAAAAAGGTGTGGTAATAATCAAAACAAAGTATATCAAAGGTTGGTATTTTTTTAATATTTTTATATGACAAAGTTTAGGAAAGAACCTAATTCTACAATTCATCATATGTACATTTGTTTCTGTATCAACGAATATTAATTAAAAATTAAATCAATATTTTTTATGTAAAATAAACTGTTTTCAAAAGTCGTACCGAAAGAC
>NW_004443526.1:0-1035 GCF_000330505.1 Entamoeba invadens IP1
TTGACAACATAAAGGGCGACTTTAAAGTCACTCAGGAAGGTGTATTGAGAAGTGAAGGAGAAGAAGAAGTTGATGGCAATTCACATAAGGCTGGTGTCATTATTGGGTCCATCTTTGGTGCTTTGTTTGTAGTTTCTTGTTTCGTTGGAATCGTTATTCTTGTCGTCTTTGCAGTGAAAATTGTTAAGAAGAAACACAACAATGGTGTTGATATCTATACTCAGATGGGGCAAGACTCGATAGTTAATTAATTACTTATTATTCTTTTGTTATATTATATAGTTTTTTCCAATTTTGTATTATAAATATAATAATATATTTTATATAATAAATAGTATCTTTTTATAGTAAAAACTATTATTTGTAAGTATAAAAATACCATTGTTACTTGAATTAAGTTAATTAACATTATTATTAAAAATAACAAAAACCAAATTATTCCAAAATCAGGAAATCTGGATTTTAATTTAACTTTTCCTAAATTTTAGACGTTTATAATGTGAATAAGATTACACAAGTTAAAACATCATAAAATGGTCAATTTATTTAATTGGTAAGTTCAATAAAAAACTGAGTGTTATTGGAAATTTATTATAATTCAATAAACACAAGAATTTAAAATAATTCTATAAAACATCAAGAGATAAAATTGATTTATTGTTTGAGAGCTGTAGCAAAGTCGACACCCCACTGGAAGCACGTCTTGAGTTCTTCCTCATTTGGTTGGAATCTGATGCAAAGTGGCTTGACTGGCTGTTTGCATTTGAGTTGGTCGATTCTGACTGCAAGATTCTTGACACCTTCACCACTCCATCCGTGTGAACCAAAGCATGAGATGTATCTGTCACAGTGGATGACTGGGTTCAAGTTGCATGCGATAATCATCATTGGTGGAATTGCGTCAGCAACAAGTGTTGGAGTGCCAAGCAGCAATCCCTTTGCGTCGCCAAAGTCCTTCAAGACGGCATCGACTGATGATCTGACAATGTCGTGGATGGAGACCTCGACACCAACAGACTTGACGCCTTCTGCTAT
>NW_004443524.1:0-1497 GCF_000330505.1 Entamoeba invadens IP1
TTTTATTTTACTTCTATCCAATAACATTTTCATATTATTTATTTTTGCCATCCAACTGACACATGTTCTCAAAAAGTTATTTGTTTTATTTTTCTTTGGTTTTTGGTTTAAATATTTAAATTTTTCTATTTGTTTTTTCTGGTAATAATTTGTTTTTAATACACTTTTGGTCTTATTATTTGAAGAACGGAATAAAGTTGCAGTTTTGAGCATAATATTCAAAAACATTCCCAAAACAGCATATTTTTTAATTTTATAATTATTTTCTTTAAATTAAGCAAAAAATTCTTTTGTGAATAGGATTTGTTATTTTATCCAAAAAGATAAAATGCCATTATTTCTTTTTCAAAAAACTGTTATTTAATTGATGTTTGCAACATTAGTTATTAATGTAATTATTATTAAAAATTATTATAATAAAACTATTATATTATTCATCAAGTGTGAAATCAATTGGTTATTGGTGTTTCAGTGAATGTAGTAGTTTGAGTAATATTACAATACCATTAAGTATTACATCAACTACTTTAATTCAATGTTTGCCATTAAATACAGTACTTCATCAAATTTAATTTACTTGTTACTTAATTATTTTATGTTTATTATTGTTTTTTAAAAAAAATTTAATTAAATTATAATTTTTTTTTATTTAATATTATATTATTTAATAAAAATAAAAAATAATTGAAAAAGTCAATTAATTTTCTCGAAATTGATTTATTCAATTTAATCAATTTCGTTAAAACTCAAAGTATAGGTGGAGGCTCCTAAAGCCGGCCCCCCTCCCCCACCCACCTCCTGGGAACAGAGATTACTTAAATGTAAGATTGTGTAAAATGGTGAGTATATACCACGTCATCGAATAATACTAATAATAATATCAAATATAATAGAATTAAGTGATATTAAAGAAAAAATAGTAGTTATTAATTAATAAAGTAAATATTTGTAAATGTAGAAATTTGTTCAAATTTTTTAAGTAAGAAAATTTAATACCTTTATTTCATACAGCCATAAGAGGGACCCCTTAATGTTCTATAAATAGAACAATTTAATATATTATCAAATATAATAAATAATTGAAATATAAAATAATTAAATAATTAAATAATTTGAAAGAATTTTTTTATTAGTAATATTTTAATAAATAATTAGTTCTATTAAGTTTATAATTATAGATATACTTAATTTATAGTAATTACTCATTTAAAAAAATAATAAATTATAAATAATAATTAATCAATAATATTAATTAAATAAATTTTATATGAAAAATTATTTAGAAATAGGAGTGAAAGAAAAAAACCTTCATTTCATACAGCCATGACAAGGACCCCTTAATGTTCTATAAATAGAACATCGTTCATTAATAAATTGAAATTCTTATAAAGAATAAAATATATTATAAAGAATAGATAAAAATTGTTAATGTTTCTAGTTACAAATTGAAAATAATCAAAAAGATGAGTAAATTATCATGAAAAAATAACAAATCCA
>NW_004443522.1:0-1172 GCF_000330505.1 Entamoeba invadens IP1
AATCAATAATTAAATATCATAATTGTTAATTTAAAATAATTTAATTATGATCTATATTAAAACACACCAGCAAAACAAACAGACTGACAGTTTTCAATTAAACAAAATACTCATAAATATAGTAAATATATGATTCAATAATAGCTTAGATAAAATTATAAAAAAATAAACAATAGTATGAAAATAATAGTCCGAGTTTTGTTTCAAACACTCTGTTTATGCATCAATGATGAACAGAATCGTTTCATATGTTTTTTCTGCGAATTACAACTCTTATGTTCTATCAAAGTATTGCACGTTCATAAAGCAAACTAATTTTATCAACAACACCAAGTATTGTGATTAAATGTTTTGTTATACTCCATTTTATTGCATTTTTTTCTATATTAATTCGGTATATTAAACCACTATTTGATGTTTGAAAGTGATGGAAAGCAACAATAAATCAATTTTAACAAGTAATCGCAAGGTGACAGCTCTGTTCTGATGGTTTTCACTTAATTATTTTTAAAAGAAGTATAGTTAATAACAAAATTTATTTTAATAAATTAAATTATTATTTTATTTTTATTAAACAATTTCTAATATTTTATAATATTATAAATTATAATTAATAGTTTTATTCTGTATAGTATAAATATTATATTAATAAACCATTTATTTGTATACTATACATTTTAATATTTTATAGTTTTGTTGTTAACTGTCGTTTTAACGTTAAAAATGTCCGCGGCAAAAAATCCCCATCTGTAAAAAAAGGTTATGGAGATCGTAAAAACAAACATAAAAATGAAATTTACTAAAACTACTTTATTTTTGGCATAAAAACAAAGAAAATATACCCCTTTTCATTTTAAAATGCATTTTTGGGACAAATTCCAAATTTTTCCCTGTTCCGTGAAAGACCCTGTTTCAAGTTCGTTCAATTTTATTTTTCAACTTATTTTTTCAGCAAAGTCGAATTTAAAAATAATTCAAAAATGGGTCTATTTTTTTCAAAATATTTTTTTAGTTTTATTGACCAAAAATTTAAACCAAAAAACAGTAAAAATATGACGTAAAATTGGTCTATTATTCTCAAAACCCTTTTATTTAGTATTCAATTGAAAATTTATACATACACTTTTTCTGGCTGTACATAAAATTTTGAGATTTTACCTCTTACAGTCACA
>NW_004440333.1:0-1284 GCF_000330505.1 Entamoeba invadens IP1
GAGAGTACTGGAAAAAAAGAAAGAAAGAGTCGCTTGGATATTATTGATTGAATACATTGTTCATTTATTTGTTTTTATTTTCAAATAAAGATAGTCAATAATAAAAAATGATCAATGAATTAAGCAAATTAATACGATTATCTTCTAAAATTAATTAAGTTTAAAACACCATTTTTATATATTAGTATTGAATGTAATTATAAATTTAACTTTATTTTTGAATACAATATATGTTAATTGATATTTCATTTAATAATTTATATCAAATAAAATGTTAAATTAATGCCTTTAATAATATTAATAACCTTTCTCCATCTTTATAATTTTACTAATAGTTAGCAAGACCAAACGAATAAAAAAATTGGTTTTTGCAGAGCACTCAAAATATCCGACTGCTCCAATACTTTGTGCAAATTTGATTCCGTCTTCTGTTTCAATCATTTTTCTTCCCATTTGTTTTAGTCGAATTATTTCGTCTTTGTCTTCTCTCATATCAGATTTGGTTCCCACAACAACAATTGGAATATTTTTCTTGCACTTTAGAATTCTCCCAACAAACTTCTCTTGTGCAAGTTTTTGTTGTTCTTCGTAGTTCAATGCAAAAGAAATGAATGTGCATTCGGCCATTTGGATATAAACGTCAAGCAGCGCATCGTAATCAGGCTGACCAGCAGTGTCGTATATTGTCACTTCCGTTTTAAATTTGTCGTTCAAGACGAATTTGTATGAATCTTCTATTGTCGGGTCATAGTCTTCACTAAAAGGTATACCATACAACTGATTTAATATCTGTGTTTTACCAGACGCAGCATCACCTAAAATGCAACTTTAAACACCTTTTTGTCCATTTGTTGTTATTTAGTTCATTTTTTTATTGATAATTTTTAATATAAATATTTTTTATAATAAATTAATTATATTGCATCAGTTTTAATTTTATAAATTGGAATAGACATTAAAAATTAAAAAAAATATTTTCAACTTTATTAAATATATTTTATTAACACAAAATAATAGACAAAATAATTCTTAATAAAGTTATGTTAAAATATAAAATAATACTATTTAAGTTAGCATTTACATAATGTATTCGATATTTCAATTGTATCACGTGATTAGCTGCAACTACATATATTTTTTCAAATTATTAACAATTAACTTTATTCACATATTTGATATTATTTTTATAAAGTGTTTGTGATATTTATTAAAATAAAAAAAATAACGATAGAAAGTTTTATAATCAATAAAAATTATACATAAATAAACCAAATTTTGTATGTC
>NW_004443521.1:0-1473 GCF_000330505.1 Entamoeba invadens IP1
ATACAGACGTAGTGGTGTTATTGGGAAATGTTGGAAACGCAACAATCAATGGAGTGACATGTAAGAAAGTAGTGATGGGTAATGTCAAGTCGATTAATTGTCTCAATTGTAATATTGATATGCTTGAAGCAAAAAATATTGAAAAACTCACTTACAAAAATTCTACATTTAAAGTTGTGAAAGCTACAAACATAAAAGACGTCAAAGGACCAAGAACTAAAATCAAACGATTGGAATTAGAAGTTAACTAAAAGAAAGTTTATTACAATATTTTACATGTTTTATAGTTGATAACTTTGTATGTAAACTAATAGTTTTAGTAATATTTACTATTCAAAATCAATTAAACAGTTTTTTAGTCATGAAATGCTTTTTGTGTTGAATAAATAAAACAACTTAATATTTGTTAAGACAAAAAAACTCAAGTTATTTAAATTAAAAAACATTGATTATTCATCCAATAATCATATTATTTAATTTATTGTTTTTTACTGGATGTTTTTCTATTTTAAATTAATCATGTATTGATTTTTATATAAAACAATTACACAATATGAAAACAATTTTCAACGTTATCTGGTATTGTTTAGAACATAAACTATTATATATTCCATACCCATTTCTTAAATTCATCCTATTGTTTATGGTTTATTTGTGTTTTACCCAATTCTTATTGTTATTCAAAATTATTGCTTCTTTTTAATCACCAAATAATATTTACTTATGGACTTTGTTTACATTCATTGAAAGACTTATTTATAATAAAAAGATGGATTATGGTCAATTTTGTGTAAAAAAGGTATTTTAGGTTAGCCTTTTATAAATAAAATAAAACTACAGTCTGTCTTTTAACGTTATCTGGTACCTTTTGGATTATTAAAATTGGAATATTTCGTAAAGCCGTCCAAAAAATCCATTTCAATTGTTTCAGGTTTTTTCACGGTTTACCTAATGCCCAAAGTTTAGACAAAATTAAAGCTATTTTTTGTCCACCAGATAACTTTAAAAGACTGACTCTAATAAAATTTTTATAATAATTAAAAAACAAAAATAAGTTGTAAGTGTTTTATTAAATTAAAAAACTGTTTAAATTAATTAATATATATTTTTAGAAGTTTTCAATGAGGCAAATTCACAAAAAACTGATATTTAAAACTTTTTAAAAATGTTTAGTTGTTTAACGAAAATATCCAATTAGAAACGTTTATTGATAAATGTCGTGTTATATTTTTAAGATAACACGACATTTATTAAACCAAAATAATAATTATCAAACTCAAACAAATTTATAATGTTTTTACTATTTTTTATAAATCTAATTTAAAAAACTAATAAACTTTATTATCGATTTTAAATATGTTATTAATCGCTCTCGTTTTTCTAAAATCGTCTGGTTTATTACAAAGTCTGTCGTCGAATGTTATTAATTCCAACGAAAATTTTGCAGATGAAACAACTTTAATACAAAAAGAT
>NW_004443519.1:0-2431 GCF_000330505.1 Entamoeba invadens IP1
AAACAATTACAAGGGAAAATAAATAGATTTTTTGTAAACTTTGAAAAATTCATTAATTTAATAATTGGGTTTTACTATTTTTTGTAAAAGAAATAAGATTAGACGTAAAGACACTTTTGTTTGTTCCGACTTCGAAAAATAAATTTTTAAAAAAAATAAGTGTAAAATAAACAAAAAATAACTAAAATACATTTTCAAAAGTATCAAAAATCGCAAAATCGAGAAAATGTATAAAATCAACTTTAACAATAAAAGTAGTCGCATTTAAATAAACTTTGATCACCATGAGGTTCTATGGTCATCCATTGAATTTCACGTCGTGCCACTGTCGAGGAAGCAAGATATGAATTCATTATTTGTAATTTGAATATTTTATCATTTTCAAACAAAAACAAAGGGCAAAACGTGTTTTATGCAATCTATTTAGAATATAAAGATTTGTATTTGGTAAACAATTGTTTATTTTGCAGCCACTGTTTATTCATTTTCAAATTATGCATTTTTGGGCAACAAACAAAAAACTTATAGTAAATGTATAGAGATAATGAAAAACAAAGAAAAACACAAGTGTAAAGACATCCTGATATATACCAATGTTAATACTTTAAACTATAATTTATAATAAAATAAATTAATATATTATTAATAATTTATCATGTTATTTATAATAGTTTTATAATTATAATTGTTATATATATAATCGTAACAATCAACAGACATAATTTTGACACAATAACACATCAACAATCATATCTATAATACAACGTGATTTCATTGAAGTGATAAGTGATCACATTGATAATATAACAATGTTGTGTAATTAAAACTATATTGTATTTTATGTATAATTATAACAAAAATGGTATAATCACCCCTTTTTATAATATTATCAAAATAGAAAATAAATAGTGTTTGTAATAAAGCGTGTTTTGACTAAAATACACAGTTTGAATTAAAAACAAAACAAATAAGCATTTAATTTATATAAACAGAAACACACTGGTTAAGTGAATGATCACATGTGATTATATGTGATATACTTGATGTAGTTGTTATATAGATAACAATTTAAATTATTTGGATGTTAGAATTGATAACATACTTTATTTAAAATAAAATTTTACCAATAAAAATATAGAGTCTATAATAATATTAATATAATAATATAATAAAAATTTATTTTTTCTAATGACAATAATGGTAAAATAATGTTTTTTAAACACATTAAATAACAAAAAGATCAATAAAAATTATTGTTTTAAAAGGATAATTTTTTTAAAATAATGTAAATTAAAGATTATTTGTGATTTCATGACAATGGATCAACAAGAAACAGACAAACAAATGTCACTTATAATATTATTAACAAATATAGTTAAAAATATTAAATAATTTATAATATATTGTTTATTTGATTGTTTTTGTAACGAATTGTGTTTTGTGTTTTTAAATAGACGTTTTTGTTCGAATTTTAAAAAATAAATACAGTAAGGTTACCCCGTTTTGTTCAATTGTTTTAATAACACAAAAAGTTTATAGTTATTTTTAATTAATGAATACTATTTTAACAAATTAAATGCAAAGAACATTTTTGGTGTTATTTATTTGAAAATTGCTAAACAATAAAATGGTTTAAATTAATTAAAAGTACTAATTAAAGTCTTACATATAACAATGTCACTTAATACATAACAAAAAAGTTTATGATGAAACAAAGAAAATATTTGATATAAATTTGAATAAACACGATAATTTAGTTTGATATTTAAAGATTTGTTATGAATAGATTTATAGTTTCAAGTTGCATTGTTTTAAACTACGATATACAAAACCAATTTATAATCAAAAAATGTGTTTTTGTTTGATTTTAAACTTTGTATTATTATTATTCAATAATACAGTGTTCACTAATTGCGAACATTTTTGTGATTAATGTCTTTCGCTCTTATTTATAATTAAACAAACGAGTTTCTTGTCTTGACAGAGATACAACGATTCGATTATTTAATTTTGAGTTGTCCTTTTATATCAAATAATAATAATTAAAGATACTTTTTGTTAATTTTTTAATGACATTTTGCAAATCCAAAAAGATATAATCAAATAAAATCTGCCAAAAAACTTGATAATTAAAAAATACTATAAATATTAATAAACAATTATAAAATAATTGTAAAGAATTAATACAAAAAGAAAAAAAACAATATTGAACACGTTTCGAACTTTTTCTTATACAAAAACCGAAAACTATGAAAATATAAAATTGAATTTCAGAAACTATTTAAACATATTTTTAATATATATTTTTAAATCCAAAATATTTTAGTATATTTTTAATATAAATGGTTGTTTTTTTGTTTTATATAACATTTTAGTATTTTCAAATTCATTATTTTATTTCATATTTTATTAAAAATAATTATTATATTAA
>NW_004440331.1:0-5556 GCF_000330505.1 Entamoeba invadens IP1
AAGTTCTGTTTTATTTTCAATTGATTCTTTGACTGATTTGATTATAACATCAATGTAAACTCCAAAACATTTTGTTGTTTCTATAAGGTCTGGAAGTATACAAAGCCGTGTTTGTGATTCAATGCACAACTCGTTTACAAGTGTGTAAATATCATTGAACAAACACACACTAAAATGTATATAGGAGTTGTTCAAAGAAAATATTTCGATATAATCTTGCATTTCAACGTCAAATTCTTTAATTTGTTTTTCGACCATTTCACCAAATACATCTGCCTGTTGTTCTTCGTCTTGGACAAATTGCTCAATTAAAGATTCGCTTTTCAAAATTGCAGACGAAGAATTTGCCATATAATTCCACCTTGTTGCAGAGTAAGTGGACAATTTACATTTCTTTATGTTGTTGGAATTGCAAAAAGTGTAGTATTCTTTTAGCTTCGTTGAATTACACAACCATTTAATAAATGTTGTCACTATATCAAATGGTGCTTCCATTCCTACATCTTGTGCAAACAAGTTGCATCTATGAGCGGGGCAGTGTACTCCATAAAACTTTCTTTCGATTATATTACCTTCTGGATTTTTTATAGGAACTAGTTTCATTTGCATATGTTTAATCATGCCGTTATCACAACCCATATTTGCCGATGCACCATCTTGTGTGCTGCCAATAAATTTGCGCAATGGGAATAACACTTCTTTATTGATATCGAAAGCAAGTGCATTGAATATCCATTCACACATTGATTCACCATCACTTTCTCCGTAATACTCTGACAACAAAAGGGGACACTCATAAAAATCAAATTTCATGCACACACGAATAAAAATTGCGACAAATGTTATACCATCCTTTTTATACGTATCAGTTGCTATGGCAAAACATACACAATTTCTAACATCGTTAATAAGTTGTGTCGATGTGATACTGTTTTCACTCTTCAGTCGACGACGCGCACTTCTAAAACTAACTGCGAGTTTTTTATATATATCAACTGCTTCTGGAGTCAATTGAGATGAAGAAATCACTAACGATTGTTTCAAAATTGAACAACACGTATCAGAAAATTTGTATTTGGTTGTCAAATGATTTATGATGTTTTGAACAACTTTACGTTTATGAGTCAAAACTTTTTTTCGTTGTTGTTGTGTTGTAACTTTTTCGTCCTTTGATGAATCTGAAAACAGTATGTCACAAGCTCCTTTAAATTTAATTAAATCGATTCCAATTGGAGCTTTACAAAAATGAATTAACTGTCTCGAAATTTCCTCGTCATCGTAATCACTAAATGGAGTTACAGTGTATAACGCAAAAACACCGTCGTTGAAATTGAACAGTTCCTCAACAAAGTTTTCAAGTTCTGACACTTCACATGTTAAATCTTCAGACTCCATTTCATTTTGGTGTTCAACTGTTGAGGAATCATTTAATAAATTTTGTGTTTGTAAAGAAATTGCATTTGAGAAATGTTCTTGATTTTGGAGATGAATTTCTCTTGTTGATGTAATCTGATGACAAATTTCTTCATGTTGTGTGTTTCTTTGTATTGTGTCATTCATATTTTTATGTGTATTTTGAGGCAGACTAAATACTGATGGAATAATTGAAAATGTGGTAGAACTAGATTTGAACGCAGAAGTCGTGTAATTCAAATTAATTGGTACAATATCACTTACTGAAGTTGTAATTCCGAATGATGAAACTGTTGGATTGTCTGACAGTAAAGTTTCTGTGTGTGGAAAAGTGAGTGGACGCAATGTTGTGTTTGTAATTTGTAACATTGGAATATTTTCGATATGTGATGACGTGTTTAAATTGGTCAAACAATCAGTGTTCACCAGATAATTGTTCGTTGGCAAATTTGAAAGATTGACTCGATCTCTGTGAATTGGATCGCTTTTCTGAAGCAGTTCTTGTGATATATCGTCTCGTTTGATAATTTTGTTGTTGATTGTAAGTGTTGGATGTTTATTAGAAGGGTTTATAAATTCTAAAACCTCTTCTTTATTGTACACAAAGACAGTAGAGTTGTGGCATTTGTGATTGTTTTTTACTCCACGCGTTAGCCACTTTTCGCAAATAACACAATAATAATAATTATCGTCTCCCCTTTCTGCTTTAATAAATCCCATGTCCATGTTGTTCCAAAACCATTTGTTATTACTAAAACGTACATTCATCTTTTTTGTTTTATTGTTCTTATTTTTTTAATTTATTTTCAATTTTTATTGTTGTTATTGTTGTTATTGTTGTTATTTTTATTGTTATTATTGTATTTATTTATTATTTATTATTTATTTATTATTTTTTATTGTTATTATTGTTATTTAGTTTTTTTTGTTTGTTATTTTTATTGTTATTTAGTTATTATTTTATGTTTGTTATTTTTATTGTTATTATTAAAATAATAACAATAAAACAATAATATTATTGTTATTATTTTATTATTTTATTATTTTATTATTTTATTATTAGTATATATATATATATTAGTATTTATAATAATATTAAAATTAAACAAACAAACAAACAAACAAACAAAATTTATTATGTTTATAACGGACGTTTATATCTATTTTGATATAAATCAATATTATTTATTATTATTATTATATTTATACATTTTCAATAACTATAATATTATATAAAAGTATTATTTTAAAATTTACTATAAATTTTAACAGATAATAAAATTCATTTTGTTTATAACGGACGTTTATAATCTCATATGAGTTTTGTTTTTTCATGTTAATTTATAGTAATTTTTAATTGTAAATTTATAATAAAATATTGGTTTTTTTAAATAATGTTAAAAATAACACAAATGTTTTAATAAAAACCCAAAATAGGTTTTAAAGATTTTTCTGAATTACATTTTGAGTAACTAACAAAACAAAAAACAAAAAATTGGTATTTTTTTCGCTTAATTTGCCGCAAGTTATGGACTTTCTATGTAAAAAATAAAATGAAATTCTATTTGCCGGACTATGATTATAACACATTGTAATGATGATTTAAACAATATAAAAATTTTGTTAAAATCGTTAACTATAGTTTTACCAATTTTTAAAAACATTTTTACTCTAAAAAACTTTTTAAGTTTTTTGTTGACACTATCCTAAAACTTAAAATAAACTGACACGTATTAGAGATTGCCACGAAGTTGTTTAAAAACTGGATCTTGGCCGACCCTGTTAGAACACTGATTAAAATCCACTTATTTTCTATCCCCTCCCATTTGGACCAACTGGAAAATACTATTTATTATTTCTTTTTATACAAAAAAAATAAAATCAACAAATAATCAAAACCATACTTAATTTTTTCTTTACAATTGATACATATTGCGCGGAAGTGTTCATAACAACACCAAACATCAAATCCTTTATTTTAGCAAACAATCAGCTTCATTGTAAAGACAAGTGTTTTATAATTATCATTCTGAGTGTTCAAAGACGTGTTCTTTATTAAAGTCGGAATCCTTTATTAATCTTATCAATTTGGGTTTGTTAGTTAGTTTGGTTATAATTGATTTTTTGTCAAAAATTATTATATTATATTATTGATAAAATATAATTAACATTAAATAGTTAAATTTTATGTTAATTATGTTTAATCAACATCTGTTTTTTTTTCATAATTAAAGAAAGTAAAAGTAAATTCAAATCTTATAATTTTTATTATTTTTTCCAGTTCCTCCTTTTTAAGGTTAATCAATCCAAGAAGTTTAAAGTTCTTAAAACACTAGTTGATATAAAACACACTTTTATGCCTTCTCAAGTATGTTAAGCGCTGTATTCAACATCAAATTTAATAGAAGGGTTTTTTCTTATGCAAAAGCACCAATATTTGGTCGAATTCCAACACTATTGAAAGCGGCAAAGGCTTTTGTATTGTACACACACCAACTCCAAACTAACAAAAATACACTTTCTAAAAAACAAATGAATGCTTTTAAACTGCTAGTCCTAATTGATGTGATACCCAAACTTACTTCAAAAACAGTTGATTTACTTTTGGACAGCTTTACTACGTTTGTTTGTATGAGAAAATGTTCATTGGGTAATAAATGTAATTGTGAGTGTGAAATGTATTTTAAAACGGGGTTTCCCCACTGTCATATGAAATACTTCAGAAAAAGAGGAGGTGATATGTTTGTTGACCCGCGTTGTCAACTTGGATACTACATAAACATCAGGAGTAAAACACAAGTAATCGTGAATGGTTATTGTTCTGCACCACTTTTTACTCCAGATGATTTTGTAGAACGATGTTTAATTGTGGAAAACATGGTTACTATTAATGAAGTCAAAGTCGTGTTTGATAATAACGCTTTGAATGAAAATGATGTCAAAAAGTTGTTTGATTTAACCAGTAATTTGAGAAGAAAAACCGTGTTCAAAAAAGTCTTTGGTTTTGTGGAAGCAATTGGCAAATTACGAGAAGACAAAACGGGATATGTAGTTGACGAAGTAAAAGACCCTCTGGTTATTGCGTGTGCAGTGAAGAAAAATTTAAAACGTCAAAAAATGTCAATGAATCGTTGTTAATGTAACGCAAAAAACAAAAACAAGAAAAAAAAACAAATCAAAGATTTTTAAAAAACCAAAAAATGATTGATTTTTTTACAAGTTAAAAATATTTCTTGTTGTCTTTTTAATTGTTTCTTAATAGTAAACATAATTATATAATATAGTTTTTAGGTGTAAAATTGTTTGTATTAGTTGTATAAAAATTAACAATATTAACAATTGTATACGTGTTGGGTTTGGGTTTAAATCTTATTCATCGCATAATTATGGTCTTTATTTATATTTTTTGCACAAAATAAAGGTTTGAATTCGGCAGCGACTCCTTATTATATATTTTTATTTAATTCAACCATAAAAATGTTAATTAAACCAAGAACATATTTAATAGAAATATGTCATGGCATAGAAAAACGCTGTGACTGCAAAATTGGCGCAAGTTGCCACTGAGCAAAAAAGGAAGAGCATATAATCTCCAAGATCTCCATGATTTTTAAACGTAATTAACTTCAACAACTTTGGTGTGAAAATGCACACAGCCATAGCTAATGAAGACACAAATGATATTCTCAAGTTGCTTTCTATAATTTCTTTTGTCATTTTATGTTTCAAAATTCTTGCTGAAGAGGCAAAAAGAATAATTGGGACAGTGAGGAAAATAAGTGTCCCAACGAAAAACATAACAGTTGTAATTGCGTTGCCATTGCAAATACCAACATTTATAGCATCTTTCATTGATACATAACAAAATAACAAAAGATACAGAAAACCAACCTTATTGTTATATAAATAAGTAATATTATTTACAATGATACAAATAACAAAACAAATAAAATAACAAACAACAGCAAACAGCGCCAAAATAAAAACTGCAACAGCTCCTACAATAGACGTGAATAATTCTACGATCGACATTTCTTTTTACTTAGTTTAAGTTTATTTTTTTTAAATAGCACAATCAAATTCAATTTTTTTCTTTTAATTGTCCAAAGTTTCATATACTGATAAACAAAATTTAATCAAGTA
>NW_004440331.1:5656-8733 GCF_000330505.1 Entamoeba invadens IP1
TATAATAATTGTTTAATATAATTATAATACCAAATTTATACATAAACATTTATTTATATATTTTTTAACTAAAATAGACCAAATGTTATATAAAAAGCATTTTAAAATAATTCAAAATAACGAACATTTAAATAGTATATGATTAATAAAATAATTACAAATATTACTTAGAACCAAAAACTATAAAAACTTGGTTTTTGAAACTATAATAATAGTACCATTAATATAATACATTTTTATAATAAAAATACAATTAAAAATTATATTCCAAAGTCTCATTTTTTAAGCACTAAAATTACACCAAAGAACTCAAAATTATACCATTGATGAACAATTTACTGATCTCCATTGCGCTTTGTGGCGATCCTTATGTCGGTAAAACGTGTTTCTTCCAACGCTTTTCAGCGGGTGAATGTTTGTTACCCAATACAAATAAATTAATAAAAAACTATAAATTTAATTAAACTCACTTCTAGTTAATGCAAATACTAAAACTTCGATTGGATGTGATGTGATGTGTAAAAAATTGACATTAGATGGTAAAACTTATAACGTCCAACTTGTTTGTTAACATTCAATAGTTCTTCAATTAAAGATTTAACCATTAAAATATAATACCATTAAATAATAATAATTAATAATAATTAATAATAACTTGTAGTGGGACACAGCTGGACAAGAAGTCTTCCGAAGCACCACAACGACGTACTTCCGTAACCGACACTGCATATTATTCACATACGACATCACAAAGAGAGAAACTCTTGAACATGTTGAAGACTGGATGAAAGAGTTCTGTCAAGTCCAACCGGACACGACCAAGACGTTAACAGTCTTGATTGGGTGTAAAAGTGACTTAGAAGAACAAAGGCAGATCACTTCAGAGGAAGGCGAGTCCTTTGCAAATACACATCAAATTCCCTTCTTCGAGTGTTCTGCAAAGAACAACACAAACATCACTGAGATCGTCGAATTTGTAGTGCGAGAGCTTAGACTGCGAAACATGTTAGTAGACATCAACCCACTCGCTGATGAAAAAAAGGATGAGAGCAATGTAGTAGTACTTGAGAAGGCAACTGAAGCCACTCAAGCCTCTGAGACAACTAGCACTTGTTGCTGAGTTTTTTAATACAATGAAATCATTTTGAGTCGTGTTATTCTTAATAGTAAAAATTATAATAAAAAAATACTAAACAAATAGAATCAAACTAAGTCGATGATTTGCAGCGGCTCATAGCCGTTTTGCGTACGTAGAAGGAAATAAAAGAGAGATCCAACCTCGACAGAAACACCAAGTTGGGTATCATCCGACATTAGTGTTTTGTTGTCACTTGACAAGATGCCTATCAGCTCGGGAGCACATCCCGCTACAAGTGCAAGACGTTGCTTAACTATGCCAATTGTGTCTGAAGGGACAACTACTATGTAATACGTCTGCTTTGCACGTCTCAATTTAATATAGTAACTCTGTTAGTTAATAACTATTAATTTTTATTATTTGTGGAACATCTTGTGTTCTTAGTATTATCTAATAACTTGATCGAGAAACAACAAACCATTCTCTACTTTTTGAGAACATTTTTTCATTTTCCGTTCTTATTACTTTCTCTTTCCATTATTTACTCAATTTACAAAATGTAATTATTATTTTAATTATTTTTATTATTATAAATAGTTTACCACTGCTATTTGATTACACTTTTTTTACCAGAGCTTTTTTATTGAGAAGAAAAGTGAAGGATTAAAATTATATTTAATTATTATTATAACCATTGTTTTTTATCGGTAATTAAATCTGATATTTTATTAATAAATAGTATTTATTATTAATATAAATTAAATTACAAATCGATAAAAAATATAAAAAACAATTTAATTAATTATAGTTAATTATAGCTTCTCCATTTCAATATTAAATAAAATTATAATCATTCTATACTGTTCTAATAATACAATGATAATAAAATAATTATAATATATAACATCGGAATGAAACTTAAAAGAACTGTTAAAGCTAATCGATGGCTGAAGAAATCCATTTTCACACATTCCAACCCGTCGATCCTCCAACAAATCCAGTCTTGGCGATGACATTTTCCATTGGTGTAATTGTTTTATTTGTTGCACTGTTGGTGGTGTTATTGCGAACAGCTAGTTTCAAAAACCTTCACTTTGGATTCTTTGCATTTATTTTTGTGATTGTGTTATCGGCAATGCTTTCGTTCATCGGATACTTCTGGTTTTATCTGACACTTCTTCAGGGAGTTTCTGTATTTCTCATAGCCGCGCCAGTGACTTGTCTTTTTGCTTACTTCGCCGCTCTTTCCTCGCTTTAATTGATTTTACTAGTGATTCTTTTATTCGTTAATTAATTGTTTTATTAACAATCTTAATAAAGTTTTAATTTATTAATAAATATATTTTACTATGTTTTATTAATAATACTTAATTAAATTATTTTAAATTATTTAAACAAATTTCATTTATTAAACTTCTAAAAAATGGGAAATATATCTAATAAACTTGTTAATTCCCGTTTTTAAACCTTTTATTTTACTATTTGTTAAATACTATTTTAAGTGTTAATATACTAAATCTTTTATTAACTTTTATTATTATTCAATTATGGATATATAATAATACATTTATTATATTATAATAGAATATATTTATATAATAACAGTATAATATATGTATAGTTTTATAATTTGCAACCATAAAAATTAAAAATATAATTATAAACTAATTATTCGTTTATCAACAAATCGATTGAGTCGTCACTATCAAGTAAACTTGTAAAGGATAACACGTCATTTTGAACTACTGTTTTTGGTATATAAAAAGCAAAGAAACATGATAAACTCAGCGCTATGAATGAAGAGCCATACTTCACTAATGTGATAAGAATAGTGTTGAAAAGATACTTCTCTGCAAGTGCTTTTGCTATGAAAGGTATTGAATACACAAAAGCAAAGATCACAAAAGAAACTTTGATGACAAGTCTATTGACATCGAAGGAATATGCAATTGCAATGAGTACCAATGATATACTCAATGAGACAGCACCGACTATTTTA
>NW_004440331.1:8833-11658 GCF_000330505.1 Entamoeba invadens IP1
AAATATAATAGAAGATGTGATAAGTAAAGTGGCTTGCATTTTGAAATGTAAATAACACAATAATTGTGAGTGACATCACTGGAAGTGGTAGAAAGTACCTGTAATATCGTGTTGTTAAAAATGGGAGTGGTAATGTAAACAAAATGGGTAACAGTCGAATAAGTATGTTGCCAATAGGAAGACGAGTAAATCGCGAATAAAAAAGATCTAAAAACACCATTACGTCTTTAATGTTCTGAATGATAAATAATTAGTAGTACTTTTTATTATTATTTACTATATTTTTGTTTGAATACTTTTATTATAGTAAAAAACTATAAATACATAGTTTTGTGATATTTTCTATTTTGTATAAATAAAATTAATTAATTGAATTAATTATAATTTATCAGTTGTAGTTTTTATAATAATATTATAGTATTTGAATAATTAATATTTAATCTATAATAATAATAAAAATATTTAATAATTTTTAATAAAAAACATATCATTATAATTATTATAAAAATTTTATTATTTTATTTATTTATCCAAAAAAACTATAATATATAATAAAAAACAATTAAAGTATTATTTCATGAAAATAAACTAAAATAATAGTATATAAATTAATAAGAAATACAATTAAAAAATGAACGACTTACAATCAGATTTCGTCACACACAGAGTCGAAAAAATCTGTATGACATCAAAATTCCTCAAGCCCAATTATAATAGTTCGACATTGAGAACAAAAATGAGTAAATTCCCGAATTATGATACATGTACTGCTTCACAAAAAAACAACGAATAAACACACACAAAAAGTGTTTCTTCGAACAAAAGAAATTCTTCCAAATTATAGAACTGAATAATTAGAGCGATGGAAATTTCTAAAATCCCGAATGGGGTCCAATCGATCAAATTTTTCTCTCAAATGACGGAGAAGCGGATGTTAGTCCGCCGCGTCAAGTTACTATCTAAAGAAGATCTTCAAATGTGCATTTCTGAAAAATTTCTAGCAATAGTTTCTAATGTGAGTTACGAGTTAGTAGAAGTCTGGGACTGGCGGAGTGTGACTCAGATCATTCCCAACTCTACAAGTCCCGAGGAGTTTACTTTAGTCCTTACAAATAGCAAACACAAATTTCTTTCACAGAATCGGAGTTATTTACTTTGTCTTTTGTCGTATTATAAGTCGAAAAGTACTTCACAAAATGCGGTGACGTATTCCGTCAAAAAAGTGAAGCCGAGTGGGAAAATCATTGAAATGTCTCTTCAAGTCCGGAGTTATGGAGTCGTCCAAATGCCCAAAAAAGCCGACCAAAAGGAGAAGATCATGTTCTTCAGTGACATTTTAAAAATCATTCCACTGAACGACTCAAACTCTTTGGCTTTCATTCACGAAGGCAACGAATTTGAAATTTACACGTTCAACGACATTGCAAGAGCCTCCGCGGACATCATCGCAAAGACAAAAGCTCTTTGCATACAACTACAAATAGTCGAGACACTTCCTATGGAAGATCTCTTGGAGACTTCTAATGTGAGGAAGGCGGAAGCCGAGAACTCCAATTTACTCGGAGAAGTGCGCGCGATGCACGGACAACTCAAACCAGAGAAGATCGTGTGCTTCACTGAAAATTGGTTCATCGAACGCGACGCCGCAAGTTATAACGTGACGTTTGCAAAAAATCTGAATTTGGTCCAACACATCTATAGAGGCAACGATGGGATGGAAGTGACGGTTTCGTTCACTGATGGCACAGAGCGAATGTTCTTAACAACACAGCGCGAGAACTTTATAGTGTCGTTGTACGACTGTGTAGTTGCTGCTAAGGGGGATCCGATCATCTCTGATATGAAACTGTTTGGGTCTTTAGTTATCGACAAGATGACTGCAGCCGAGTCCGGGAAGATGGAGTTGTCCCTTTTAAAGAACCTCTCGAACTTCGATGGGACGAAAATCACAGGCATCGACCCGACTGAGTTATTCATGGTGTATGTCTTCTTATTTAACAATAATGTCTCTCCCAGTGGGTTACTCTTTGAGAAGGACATCCGGAGTAAATTGATCACAAAAGCCCTTGAGAAATTGATATTCAATGGAAAGGCTGGAGAAGGGTATTTGCAGTGTCTGCAGCGACTTTTAGGGACGAATGCTGGCTATGAAATGTTTGTAGAGAATAAGGCCATTCAAGATAAAGTGATAGAAGTGTTAATTAAGGCCATGGGAAGTGCCAAGAGTATCATAGTGTTTTGGGCTCTCAAAGTTATTGTCACTTTATTAAACCCTAAAGTCGAAGAAGACTTAGAAAAGCGTGGGAAGTTAGTTGTGTTATCTCGAGGAGTTTCTGAAGAGGTCTTCTCCGTGTTAGAAAAGAATATTAAAAATGGGGAAGGGCTATTAGTGTATGGGACAGTGAATGTTTTCCGATATGTTGTTTGTGAACCCTATTCCTCAACGACTGAGTTCGCGATGTTTAATAAAGTGATGGGGATCATTAGTAAACTCGGGAGAAATATGTTTGCGTTGTTCCAGAGTCCATCTATAAGTGTTCCCCAAGTTGCTGGAGAGTTCTTAAGAGCGTTAGTTGAAGAGACTGATATGGAAGAAGCTATTAAAGAGTTACAAGACTACGCTTTGCTTGAAGGGATAACCCTCCAATATCTTCAAATAAGTTGTTTCTTACAAGCTAAAACAACGACACAGATGTTACAGAAGTACTTAGCAATACATTTACTCGACGTTTTCACAGCAGGCATGACGACTCCGAAGCCATGTTAAAGAGAACTGTTCCGTTGTCTTTATTAGCTTACTTAGACAGTACAGAAGAGCCTCCAGA
>NW_004440331.1:11758-34321 GCF_000330505.1 Entamoeba invadens IP1
AAGCGATGTGTGTCATTTACTCGAAGTCTCGAGCAAGTTGGATCATTCAAAGATATCGTCCACATCATTTCTATGCTCAGAACTACACGCTCGTTGCTCTTAAGAGACCGTTTAATAGCTTTGATCCGGTCGTTACTTAAAGTCGAGATCAATGCAAGGAAGTTCATTGATGTGGGGGGGATCGACTTATATGTAGAGCTTCTCACATTAGTCCATTTACACTCAGACCATGCTATTATCCCATTACAAACGAACTTGTTGACAGCTGGTGTTGCCAGTGGTGAATGGTTTTATGCTGAGATGTTTGAAGAGAAGAAAGTGAAGAAAGGCCCTGTATCTATCGACCAATTAAAAGTCCTTGTAATGAACAAAACTCTCGACGAAGACATTTTGGTCTGGGCACAAGGAATGGAAGATTGGAAACCGTTAAAAGATGTGACGGTCTTGAAATGGGCAATTTTACAAGAAGATACCGGAGTCCTAACTCCTTTACTCTTCTGTCAAGAGATCATAGGGACTCTTGAAGAGTTAGTTACTATGTATCCTTCTCGAGATATGAATGGTATCTTACTCCGACCAATTCCACGTGCAAAACGACTCTTAAGTTCACCGCGACACTTACCACACGTCGTTCAGTTGTTACTTACGGCGTGTCCACAGATCATAGACACGTCAGCTCGACTCCTTAAAAATTTATTAGAAGACAACCCACCGGCACAACCAAAATTCTACTTGACGGGAGCGTTCTTATTCTCATTAATGTATGCCGGGAGTAACATTAAAGAGATCGCAAAGTTACTTGCAGCAACACACAGACAACAGCGAGTGGGGGATGCAGTCGAGTTATCTGCACTCAAGAGTATGTTGCCGGGGTCACTCATCACCGTGATCGACAGATCGCCGGACGAGTTTGCCGCGCGCTTTGTCGGCGAAGTCGCGACGCCCGAAATCCGCTGGGGAAGTTCGATGAGGAATTACTTGATCGACACTATAGCTCAGCACTTGGGCGACTTCCCCAGTCGACTTGGGAGTAACCCGCTAGCGGTGTATTCCTTTGTCCCAATAGCACCACTTGTATATGAAGAGCTTAAAGGCGAGTTGTACTGTGGGAAGATATACCTCAATCAATTATGTGACGTCGAGAAGTATCCCGACTTTGTCATTTCAGACCCCGTCGGCTTGTTACAATCGATCTTAAGGACTTGGGTTGAACTTGCGGAAGAGCCACAGAAGATGTCTACAAGTGAAGCGTGCAAAGTGCTTGGGATAGAGAACCCGGACGACAAATCGAAGCTGCGAAAGGCGTACTTTAAATTAGCGCAGAAGTACCATCCTGATAGGAATCCGGAAGGGCGAGAGATGTTTGAGAAGGTGAACGAGGCGTACAATCAACTTGTCGAAAGTGGACCTGACGAATCAAGTAACAAAATTGCTATTATATTGCAGTCGCAGTGCATATTATACTCAAGATGTATTGAAGACTTATCACCATATAAATACGCGGGATACGGACTCTTAATACCTTGTTTGAAGGACGCAGACTTGATGAGTCGCAGTCTCGAGTTGATCTACTTGACCATCAGAAGCTCAACACTGAACGTACAAGAACTTGGAAGACTTGGTGGCATGAAAGGGTTACTTACTATATTAGATGTCCTCTGTACCGAAATCAAAGACGACAAAGTGAATGACATAAGATACATTTTAAGAGCGTGTGCGGTCGCATCTAAGTACGAAGAGACTATTACGGAGATCAAGAAAGACACTGGGATGCTAGGGAACTTGAAAAAGTGTTTGTCGTCTGAAAATTTGGCGTTAGTAGAAGCTTCATTAGAGTGTGTGACGTGCTACTCGACTTGTGATGAGTCTATACGCAAGGACATGTATGCCAAGAACTTCTTGGGGATCTTAGTCCATCGAGTGATGGGGTATGACCCAACACTTGAGGATCAAAGTGAACAGACGGACCAACAAAGTATTCACCAGATGAAGAATGCGATAGCGGGGATGTCTTTGTTAGCTCTCAAAGCTTTAGTCAAGATCGAAGAGAACAATGAAGAGACTCAAGGCGTCTTTGCACTGTTTACACCACAAGTGGGGATGAAGATGAGGACTAAACCCGTCACTGAAGTCCTGCGAATTATTAACTCGACGACACAAACACCTTATCTCTTGTGGACAAATAAGATGAGAAGCGAATTAGTCGATTACGTTGACGCGCATTTATCTGGGACCCTCGAGTGGCAACCCAAAGAGTATGCGTTGTACAAGTTCCCGTCTTTGGAGAAGGAGTTAGTCATCACGTCGATCTATGTGAGGATATTTAATGAGCAAATTCGAACGTGTGAGAAGTTAGTGGACCCCATGATCTTCTTAAGAGGGTTGGTGACACGAAAAGACCTCCAAGGCGAATGGCTGAAACAGCAGTGTCAAGCTATTGCAAACGTCTTTGAGCAGTACGACATCGCAGTCCAGTTCTGTGAGAATTCCGAGTTGTTAGAAGCCCTCTTTAGTATGTTAAAAGAAGACCCAGAGGATCTTGCAGTGCAAGAAGCGTTATTAAGAAGCGTCAAAAGACTTGTGAGTAACTCGTCCTGTGTCGAGGTCATCGCAAACTCGAAAGTCTTACCCAAATTCCTTGTCTTGTTATACCCAAGTGGACTCCTCACTCAAATCATCCCACTCGCTCAAACCGTCTTTTCTATTATGATTGGTCTCCAACAAGGCATCTTAAGAGGCGGCTTACTTTATTTAATGAATCACTTTGTCAACGGAACGGACTTGGACCAAAGAGTCTTAGTCTCCCAGTTAATGGGAAAGATGTCGACGACGCCTTCCGTGGGGCCTAAAGTGACACTTTCCCTTGGTAAATTCTTCCCAGCTGCTATTGTGAATGCGATTAAAATGGATGCGAGAGGCGCAGTATTACTTTTGGACTCGACAGCGGAGACCGCCGAGTTAATATGGAACCCGGAAATGAAACGAGACGTCGGACAATTCATTAATAAAATGGCCGTCGCGTTCCATACGAAATGTCAGAGCGATCCGTCTGTTAAATGGCAAGTCCCAGACTCATTCTCGTTTGCTTATAAGGAACTTAAAGACGAAATTTACATTGGCGGAGTCTTCATTCGCATACTCAACAAGAACCCTAGCTCACCATTGAATAACCCTAATCTGTTCACCGACGGACTCTTCGCAAAGTACTTTGAAGCGCGTCGGGATGGGAAGGTCGATGATATGAAAATGCTTGCGACCACAGCGGCAGTGTTTTATACTAACCAACCGCAGAACTTGGAGTATGTAGCTGGTGCGGGACATCTCTCGAAAGTGATTGAAGCGCTTCAGATGACGCCGGATGAGACTCTCTTCATCATCTTACAAGTGTTGGTGACGAATAAAAAGTGTAAAGAAAACTTGTTGGATAACAACGCCGTTCCTTTGACCGCAATGTGTCTCACAAAAGTTGTCGAACATAACAATTTGGTGGCAGATGTCTTTAGATCGTTAACAGCAAGTTACAATTGCAGAGGAGTCTTATGCTTTGTCCCACGGCTGTGTAATGCTGCAGTGCAAAAGAACATCTTTAGTGTGTTGGACGGATCTCTCGACGAGAAAATGGGAACAACATCACCAGAGATCAAAGCAATGGTCGTCGACGCTGTACAAAACGCTTTAACAGACTACGACCACTCTACCGAACTCAACGAAATCTTGAACCAAAACCCTATTTGGAAATTGTATTCAACACAAAAGCATGGCCTCTTTTTGTCAGGAGCTTCGTCTATTGCTGGATATATTGCTGGTCCTACATCGTCTGGCGCCGTTGGGTTACTTACAGCAGCAGAAGACTCTTCCGTCAAAAGACCCGACGCTCCTCCTGATTTGCAATAATTCACTTTTTAATTTAATTACTATAATTTAATAATACTGTTCTCGAAATTATTATAGAATAAATTAATTATTCGATGTTAATAATAAATAGTTTTTCAAAAAAAAATAAATGTGAATTTTTATAAATAACAATTTGTTAAAGATTAAACTAAGTTATTAACTATTATTTAATAATAAATTATATTAATCTTTCATAATATTATATAAATATTTTTATTACAAATTATAATTGATTTTATATATTTAAAAAAAATGATATAAAAAAAAGTGGAAAAATTAATAACTAATATATTCTAATAAAATATATTATAACTTAGTGATTAACAAAAAATTGTTATATAAAATGTTTTTTATACTTCACAATAATTCAATGAAAAAAATGTTATTAATAAATCTATTAATAAATTAAATAAATTAAAGTGATTTATTGAATGATAATAGTGTATTTCAACTTACGAGCAGCATTATCTGGCATCCACGGTCTTATATAATTTAATTCAATAATAGTTGTTCCTGGTTCTTGAGGTTTCAAGACGAAAAGTCTATCTGAAGGGAATCCTACCATAGAAGGTTCATGAGGCACCGCAGTAGTTGTGTCGCTTGACAAGATTAATTTAGCGTTATTAAGTTTCATATTCCAGTCGTATCCTGTTGTTGGATTTGTTCTGACATTAATTTCAATAGTATCTTCTAGTTTGACTTTAATAACTTTTTCGTTCTCTTTTTCGGTCAATCTTGTCTTGACACTGAACGCTCCGATGAGTAAAACAAAGAGAAGAGATATATTCATTGATTTTGAAGTTTTCTCTTTCTTCTCTCTTCTAGTAAAATTAATAGAAAAGAATCAAACTATTGAAAAGAACTAAAATGAAGTTAATAAAGTACTACTATCCTAGTTAACACTAGTACCTCACTATTGAATAGTTTCATAGAACTATAATATTCTCATTTTTTGGTATTATACCAGTCGAAGTCCCCGTCGTAGTCTATGCCATTCTCCCTTGCTACGTTTTGAAACGACTCTCTCCAAAATTGATACCTTGGCTCTTCCTCAAATCGGAGTCCTCTGGAATACATCAAGAACGTTTTAAACTCAAGTGGGAGCCCCGCGCACAATTCGTCCAAATTGATTTCCTCTTTCTTCTTCAAGATCTTGTCGAACTTTTCCGTGTTATTTTGTCGCGAGAAGCCTTGCCACGGCAATTTTCCTTGGAGGAAATAGATGAACATATACGCAAGACTCTCCAAGTCATCTCTTCGACTTTGTTCGTAGCCTTTGTGGTTGTTAATAGATGCGTACCGAGCCGTTCCGGTGAGTGATTTGTCTTCAGTGTAAGGGATGTGGACGCCATTCTCCATATACTTCTTTGATAATCCAAAGTCGATGATATACACGTAATGAACATTCGCCCCAGAACCCATCACAAAGTTGTCCGGCTTGATATCGCGATGAATATAAAACTTCTTGTGAACACGTTCGATGCATGTCAGGCATTGGTCTACTATCATCAAGACCGTCTTCAACGAAAACGGCTTGGAAACATATTGTAACAAATCTTCTAAGGATGGCCCGAGAAACTCCATCACCATCACATTGTAATCATCTTGAACACCAGTATAGAACACTTTGGTTAAACCAGGACCTTCATTCCCTTCAGCTAAGTATTTGTATAAGGCAGCTTCAGCTAACAGTTGCGGGTGCTTACAACTCTTTAACTCTATTTTTATCGCTACTTGTGTTTTGTTCGTGATGTCTAACCCTTGAAAGACATCCCCAAATGAACCACCTCCTAATTTCTTTTCTAATTTGTAGATGTCATGAATCACAAAATCAGCTCGTGACATTAAGTATCTTTAAACTCAATTTGATTTTCAAAGATACTAAATAGTAACTCTTTTTAATTTGTTTGTTGGTCGTTTATTAATAATAATAATAATTATTATTATTATTATAATTATTATTTTTTATTTATTATCGTCACTTGATTTCTTCAATTCATTGGACTTTTTAAAATGTAAAATGTAAAATTGATATTTAAATTTAGTTTAATTATTAATTTTATTTAATTCTTTTTTGTGTCTTTTTTTATTTTTACCAAACAATTGTATTTATTAGAAACTATTTAAGTTTAATTAATCATTAGGGCATACTAGTGGATGGACGTCTATCCACTGGATAAGCGTCCATCCAGTAGATACATGCTTTTTTGCTGGATACAAATAATTTTTAGTAAAATAAAGTCAATTTTGTCATTAAAAAAAAGCATTTATTTTAAAATAATAAAAATTCTTTTATAAGAAAAATATTATCACCAAATGGTGTAATCTGCCACATAACAACATTTTTTTTCATATGATATGTTAATAATTATACTTTTATAAACATTATTTTTTTAATTTAACAATTTTTTTAATTTACACGCTATTTTATAAACAATAACGTTAATTTTTTACTTGAATGAATACATCGATTTCAATTAAATTTGTTCGTTAATATTTGCTCCTTATTAAAAAAACAACTCGTTAAATAATATACCAAAAATATCAAAACAAAACTGTTTTTTTAAATGGATTTTTATAACGGTACCAGATAAATGATCTTGTTAATGATACATTGTAATGACGAGTCATTTACACACTGATCTACAAAATGTATTCCAATATTCCAAGTATAGTTTTATGTTGGTAGTTGAATTAAAAGTATAGTAAGATGAAAAATGGAGAACTTGAAATAAAATTGGGTTATTTTTTTTAAAATTTTGGGAGATCGTCCTAAAAAGTTGCAGTGGATGGATCGATTTCGGTGGATGGGGTATAACAGCCATATATGGGCTATTACTTCGGGATTATTGGTTTATAGGATTTTTGACGTTTTCAACAAAAATAAAAAAGATATCGGTAAAATCAGTAAATTATTACCTAAGAAATAACACCGACTATAATTATATGACCGTTATAAAAAACAAACAAATAAATATTTTAAAATGACTCTTGTTCACTCTTTTTTATAAACATGCTAAAAGTTGAGAATGAAGGTAATCTTTATTAATAATACATTTCTGTTTGCAGATCAAATATAATTAAAATAGATAAATTTTGACAAATCTAACATTTACTAAATATCTTTTTTTAATATTAATAAAAAACACAACAAAAAGTTAAGTTTTACAAAAAGAAATTAACTTTATTTTTAACAAAAAAATATGGATGATTGAACATGATTTGCTGAATTTGTAATTATATTTTGTTGAAAACGTCAAAAATCCTATAAACCAATCATCCTGAAGTAATAGCCTATATATGGCTGTTATACCCCATCCACCGAAATCGATCCATCCACTGCAACTTTTTAGGACGATCTCCCAAAATTTTGAAAAAAATAACCCAATTTTATTTCAAGTTCTCCATTTTTCATCTTACTATACTTTTAATTCAACTACCAACATAAAACTATACTTGGAATATTGGAATACATTTTGTAGATCAGTGTGTAAATGACTCGTCATTACAATGTATCATTAACAAGATCATTTATCTGGTACCGTTATAAACTATAAAAAACAAAACAAAAAATTACCCCGAAAAATAAAAAGAACTGATTTGTGTTTAAAAACGAGAAAACAATACTATTTTTTACGAATTTTTTTAAATGTTTCGGTCTTGGCAATAATTACCTAGACACGTTTATCATTAATCTTCTCCGTGAAAGAGAATGAATATTATTTGGATAAGAGTCTTTTTGGCAAAATCGACCTCTTATTTTTCAAAATTTTATTTTTTTTTCAATTTTTTGGTGCCCGATATTTCAGTCTATTTTTCCCTTTTATACACCAATCCACTAAAAAACGCCAATCCAGTGTCATGCCCTTAAACTTAAATAGTTTAATGATTAATTGATTATTGTGATTTAAAAAATAATAATTTTTTAATGGTTTTTTCATTTAATTTTTTTTTTCAAATACATATTAATTTAAGTATTAATTTATAATTTTTTTGAAAGCCATGTTTGGTAAAAAAACAATTAAAATATAATTATTTTATTATTCATAATTAATTAATAAATCAAACAAAATTTATGTTCTGATTTAAAACAAGAAACTCAAAGATTTACTAAAAATTACTAAATAAATGAAATACAATGACATTAGTAATAATTAAAAAATTAATAAATTAAATTATTTAAAAACTAAACAAAACTATCAAATGGTTCATTTAAATAATAAAACAAACCAAAATTTATAACATTTGTTATACATGGGTGTGGTCTTCTTCTCTTCAAAAAATTAGAAGACATATTTTTTGGTCTTCAAAATAATTATTCGTCCAAAATTTCGACTCCACTCCTTATAGTTCCCAAAATTGCATTCTCATCACCTCAAAAAAAAATCTCAATTTTTTTGTACTTAAAAACAAGAACAAATGGTTGATAGTGGCAGAAGACCACAACACATTTCCTCGAATGGGGACGTTTACACAGCTTTTCTGATTGTTCCCTTTCTTATATTAATCATTGGTGTTGTGATCATGTTAGTCACGCACTCCTCATTTTTCCAAAACTTCTTTTCGACTTCGCGCCCGACTTCCAAACTTCGGCTTGAGGTATCTTTACAAGATGCATACGCCGGTCGGACGATCACCCAGATGATCACACGCAACATCAATTGCCCAAAATGTGGGGGTACAGGCGCCCACTCTTCTCACGACATCCACACGTGTTCCCGTTGTGGTGGTCAAGGCAAAGTCCGTCAACAAGTGAACGTTGGACTTTTCATTTATGAAGATATTGTTATGTTTGTTCTTTCACTCACACGTATCTATTATATATAGTATAATAATAATATTATTATACTATATATATTATTATTATAACCATATTATAACTATATTATAACTATATATATTATTAATTATAGTATAATAATATTATTAAACTATATATATAATATAGTTATAATATCTCTTTGATTCAATATTCATTGAAAGGTGTCCACGGTGTAAAGGGAGTGGTGTTGAAGTAACGAAATATTGTGACAAATGTCGTGGGAGTGGCAAAGTGAGTGAGTCGATTAAGGTCTCCATCGAGATCCCGCCATACACCCGTAATGGGGATGTACTCACAATCAAAGGAAAAGGGGAGATGGAAAGCGATTTGTTAGTCTATTTGTCCGTTCCAAAAGAGGGAAAAGGGTTTCGTGTGAACGGAGATGATTTCGATTATGACTTAAATATATCTCTAAAAGAAGCCTTACTTGGTTTCGAGAGAAGAATCGAACATTTGGATGGTCATCAAATACTTATTAAAAGGAGTGGAGTGACTGAGGACGGAAGTGTTATACCAGTCTCTCGAGAGGGTTTAAAGAATGGATTCTTCTCTAAAGGGTATTGTAATTTTCATATTAAAGTCGATGTCAACAGTATAAGTCAAGAGCAAGCGAGAAAGGTAGCAAAAATACTCAAAGAAAAGTAGTCGTGTTATGAATTAGTGATTTTTTGATTTCAAAGGTCAAGTTCACGTTTGAGGTATTTGAATCGAAGTGGGTGTAGTATACTTAATAATAAATTATAGTTCAATATAGATATAATTTTTTATTTACTATTACTTTTTAATAAAAATGGTTTTGAAAGAGTTGACTTCAAAAGTTCAACAATTTTTTTAAATAATTCAAAAATGAAGTACACCATTGTTTTTTATTTTTTTGTTACATAATCAAAGTTAGCAAAAAGACGTATTTTATTAATAAATTCAAATAAATCAGTGAATTTTAACATTGAAAAAGTTTTTTTTATGAAAAAAATTAACTTTATGAAACCCAAAAAATGGACCAAAGAAAATGAAACCCTTTTATAATTCATATATCTAAACTACTGTATTAATAAACTAATTAAAATAATACAATGTCGGCTCTTTCACTCACGGTGAATGCGACAGATGGTCGAGCGCGTCAGTGCACTTTACACCTACCGCACGGTGAAGTAGAAACGCCTGTTTTTATGCCGGTTGGTACAAAAGGGAGTGTCAAGTCTTTAACATATGAACAAGTGACAGAGATGGGGTGTCAAATATTGTTAGCGAACACGTATCACATGTACTTGCACCCAGGAGTGACTGTTTTAAAAAAGAGTGGCGGTCTTCACAACTACACAAAATGGAATGGAAACATCCTTACGGACTCTGGTGGATTTCAAATGGTTTCATTATCCGAAACGATGAGTGTCTCAGAGGAAGGTGTAGTCTTTGAATCGATTGTAGACAAGAAACAAATCAATTTGCCACCCGAGGAGTCGATTCACATTCAACAAGCCATTGGTTCGGATATTATGATGCAACTCGATGATGTTGTGTCTTCACTCACAACAGGCCCACGAGTCTCGGAAGCTATGGAGAGGAGTGTCCGGTGGTTAGGGCGGTGCAAGAAAGTGTACGAAGAGACCAAAGACAAACAGAATTTGTTTGGGATCATTCAAGGGGGTTTAAACGCAGACCTTCGTAAAAAGTGTTTAGAAGGGATGGTGGCTGTCGACACTCCTGGGTATGCTATTGGTGGGCTATCCGGTGGCGAAGCAAAAGATGACTTTTGGAGAATGGTCGACGTCTCTGCACAAGGCCTTCCCGAGACTAAGCCGCGATATTTGATGGGAGTTGGATATCCAGTGGAGATGATTTTATGTGTGTTGTTTGGTGTTGATATGTTTGATTGTGTGTACCCGACTCGTACTGCACGATTTGGGACGGTATTTTCCGATGATGGGATGGTCGCATTAAAGGTGAACAAATACAAAGATCAATACGAAGTGATTGACAAAAACTGTGACTGCTTGTGTTGCCAAAAAGGAAACGGATTGACCAAATCGGCGTTGCACTTCATGTTTGTGAATGGAGCAGAAGAGGGAACGCCAGTCGCACAATACTTGACACATCACAACATCACTTACTTGTTCAATTTGATGAGGAAGTACCGAGTCGCAATTCGAGAAAAGAAAGCAAAAGTGTTTGCCAAGGAGTACATCATGAGATTCTATGGTGGTATCCAACATGTCCCAGCTTGGATGATAGACGCTCTGAAGAAGGCTGAAGTGAGTTTTGATTAATTACTTTTATAGACGCAGTTCGTTACGTATCATTATCGTACCGCGTTGGATATCGCATAACACAAAGAAGTATTAAACTTTAAAATAAGTATATTTTTTCGGTATGTAGCTTTCTCTGGCATACACCGAAGTGAGCATGTACTGCGTGCTGACTTTGACATCTTGTGGAATGTGTGCATCAATCACTCCATTAACAACTTCGTTGCCTCGATTCTTCAAACTATCCAATTTGGAAATGTCGATCAATTTATACAATTCGCGCAACACAACAATGTTCGAGCCAAGTGCTTTCTTGTGTATATCTCCACATGTTTTACATAGTATGACGCCGTTGTCATCGTCAAGATAAATCGTCTTATTGTCCCCACAATCCGCACAAACGGTGTTTGCAGTGATTGAAATAAGTAAATCGATGTAATTCGACAATTTCTCTCTTTCAAAAATCATGAACTTCGGTACTGGGAAGCTGTAGGAAATGTAATTTGTGTCTGGCAGGAGGTTCAACTTGTACAGCTTTTCTCTCGCTGAATTGATCGAGACTGCTCGAAGCACAGAAATCCACTTCCACTTGTCTTGCACCGATACTGCTGTCGCTGTCTGTGATTCTCCTCTGATATTGAATTTAAAAGCAGCGGCGTTGTTGACTGCAACAACTGCTTCTGCAGAAATCGCAGAAACAACAACTTTCATGTGCCACTTATCTTTACTCAGTGATTCCGCCAAAGTGTTGTAAACATAAAGATACCCGTTTTCTAACACACAGTATCGGTCTTTCTCTTCGTGGTGGTCGTTCACTTCTATTTTGGGCCGTAATGTGAACCCTCTCGGTGTCATGAGTAAGTTTGCAGCTGCCCGTTCTCTTGGGGAAAGAGCCAACGGGGATACTTTCGCTCTTTCAACCTCTTTTGATTTGAGTTCAACGCCAGCAGCAAACGTCGAAAGTCCTAATATCTTCTTTTCCTTTTCAAACATTTTCAGTTGCATTTTCAGCTTCCCTCTGTAAAAGAGTTCTGATGTGCTGCTGATATTTGTGTTTAGCCCTTCTGTTGTTTCCACAGCCAAAAGCCTTGAAATTATGCTGCTGTGATTTTTAGCTAAAACTTCGTCAATTGCAAGCATCCAATCCTCTTGATCTGTTGCGCTGTCAGAGGTGAGTCGCACGTTGAAATTTGTGTTTTGAAGAGTGAAGTGTGTGTCGTCAGCCCAGTACATAGTGAGGGCAAAGAGGTTAATAACATACTTTATTTTAATCTTGTTCTTCTCGATATACGCATCAACATCCTTCACTTTTGTCTTGGTCATCCCAATTAAAATTGTGTCGGACAGCAAGAAGAGTATAATCGGGCCAAACTGCAAAGTGTTGAAACTTCCATATTTGATGAGTTGTCTCTTTTCGTCGCCGGTCAAATCAAACTTCTTGGTTTCTAGATGGTGCTTCAATTTGATTAGAAGTTGTTTATTCTCAGACTGACGCCTTCTTTCGTTCAAATAGTCTCCAATCTCTTTGATTGTTTTAATTTCCGGTTGTAACTTTTCGAACTCGACGTGTGACCGTGGAAGGTACTTCAAAAAACCTTTGATGAACAATTCATATCGTGGGACTCGTTGAATTGGTAAAATCAAATAAGCAAAAATGTCAAGGTTGTTCACCTCGGGTTGCATCGAGAGTTGTTTTAAGTTATTTGTAAACGCTTTGTTCTTTTTCTTCATGCCGACGATATACTCACTCGTTTGGTCGTAAGAGTTGACATACGTTGTGTAGCATTTCAGAAATTTTGAAAACTTACTCAGTACAGTGGAAATACCCGTTCCGTATATGTTTGTTTTTAGCATTGCGTTCAAGTTCGTTTCAAATGTTGAGTTGTACGTGATAATCATTTCCAAATTCTTCAAACACCCTCTCAACACTTTGTCGTCCTTTTCTTCAAGGAGTTTCGACAAATAGTTCTTCTGTAATATGCGCAAGTTGGCGACGTATTTGTGCTCACTCTCTACTAACTCCTTCACCAAATTCTTTCTCTCTTTCAAGCCACAAACTTCAGGCAATTTACGCACACAAAACCCTCGTATTCTTTTCTGTATTAACAATATATGCTTAAGAACCGAATCTGTTGCTTGTGCATCAAGTCTATTGAACTGTTCGTTCTGTTTCTCAATTTCGTTGTTGTAATTTGTTGAATACAAAAGCGTTTTAGCAATCGAAGTGACACTCTCCAACTCTTGGTCAATCACAAGTTCCTTCAGCTCCATCCCGCTCCCAAACTCATCAACGACATACAACTTTCCTTCATACAAAAATACTCCTCTATATACCTCTGCCATCTTCTCGTCTTCATCTTCATCTGCAACGGCTTTTTGGGTTTGAAGTTCTTTTATTTCCTTATCATCTTGAAGTTGTTTCTCCTCCTCTTTCTGCATCACTTCTCTCATTTCTTGTAAACCATTCTTATTGGGTACTTTTAGTTGACTTTTATGTGATACTTGTTCGGTGTCAGTCTTTTCCTCCTCTTCATTTTCTCTCCTCTTCTGTGCTGTCGTTCCTCCACTTCTTTCATTCACAATCTCCAATCGATTCACTGTGAGTGATGGGAGTGTTTGATCATTCTGTTCTTTGTCCTTATTGACTGGCGTTTCTATTATTCCAATCTCCGATTTCACCTCATTTTTATCACTTTCTTTTTCGGGTACGGTTTTTACTTCAATGATATCATTAATCTTCTCTCTTTGAATCTCCTGACTTTCCTTAGCTTTTTTGTCGTCTTTCTGGTTCGTTTCGTCCTTCTTCTCATCTTTTATGGATTTTAAATTATTATTTTTATCTTCAACAAGATTTTTCGCGCAGGTTTTGTGTTGTGATTCAGTCGAAGATTCAACCTTTGGTATTTGGTGCTGTTGATCTTGATCTTTAAACGTGTCAAGTTCCATTTTTTGAAATGCTCGAGATTGAACAAGCGGAATGGGCTTAACAGAAGAGGGGATTTTTTGAGGGCGAGAAGCGGTGCGGCGTTGGTTGGCAAGAGCAACAATAGAGGCGTCTGGCTTGTCGAATTTGTCAGACTTCTCTCTTGTCACACCAACCATCTTGCCGTCCTTCCTGACTGTGAATGCTCTTCTTCGTGTACTCTCCGACAACGTCTCACTCCGAGCAAGGGAATTGGACATCTTGTTCAAGTTCATTGTCTCTTGTTTCATTAGAAAGCCGACTAATGCAATTATCTGACGTTCTTCACCTTCCGCAATTTTCTGAAAGGACAACCCACTCATTTTGCCGTATTGCTTCTCAGCAAGACGCATGGCTGACTCAAGTGGTGTGTCTGTCTTTTGTGTTGTGTGAGTTATCTGCTCCATTATACACAGAAACGCATGACCGTCTTTAAAGTCTTCGAGTGATGTGATGTACAAAGACGAGTTCGGAAGATGGTCATTGACCCATGCAACATACTTCTCCATTATATGAAGCAATAAAGATATTTGTGCAAGGATATATCCTATTTTGTTTTTTCAAAATAAACACCTTTATTGGCATTTTCGATTATTTGGTATCTTATAAATTATCTCATTTATTATACAATTTTATCGTTTCACAAAGTTTATATAAAATAATAATGAAATACAACTTAAATTACAATATAAATATAAATTTGTTTTTAATATTGTAATATAGAGAAAAAGTTACATAATTACGAAAAAACATCAGAACACCGACAACATAGTCAAATAATAACTAAATTGTCACCAATAAGGGTTTAGCCAACTCTATAAAAACTTAAAAATAGAACGGATTAAAATATATAGTATAATTATTTAAATAATAGTTTCCAGTTAATAATTTAAAAATATGAAAAGAGCTTGAATCTTTTTTTCAAACATACAGTTTTGTTTTTAACTTGTTTTAAACACGATGAAAAGAAATACAAAACTGTAAATATTTATTATTAAATATAGACAATTAAAGGAAGATTTTCGGTTTTTGTTCTTTTTTTTTCAAAATATTTGTTGTTAAAAAAAATAATAAAAAATAATTAAAATTGTAGTTTTTAATTGTAATTAGTGAATTACAAAACCGGTGATTTCCATATATTTTTGTAATATTTTTAATAATTAAAATATTATTAAATTAACTCCAATTTATGTATTATATTTAATAATTAAATTATTGTAAAATTAACTATAATCAATGAAATAATACTTAATAATTAAAATATTATAAATTTAGCAGTGATTTTTGTATGATACATAATAATTAATTTATTATTAATTTAACTATAAATAGTCCACACAATTCCACGACATAATACTCACTTAGAGAGTAGGTGGTTCATCACAAATATCGTCATGCTAACGTCGAGTTCCATCTGTTCGTTAATGTCGACTGTTCTTTCACCTTTAGCTCTTTTTTCAAGGAGTTCTTCGAGTTTCAAGTCGACGGTTTCTGCATTGAGACCCGGCAGTTTGACACTGACATTAAAGACTCCCGCCTCTTCCGACGAGATCACAATTTTTGTGAGTTTTCTGACCGCCTTTGGTACGACAGAACTGACGATGACGCCTTTTTTCGCCAAGTCGTTATATGAATATTCCTTAGGTTTGAAGAGCTTGCCTTCCAACTTGTTTTTGCCTTTCTTCTGTTTTCCTTGACAGATCCGTTGGACGCATTGTTGGCAATATTCTTTATACGAGACTAAAATGTCTTCCAAATCCTTTTGTTTCTTGAGTGCTTGTTTAATTGAGATGTCAAGCCGCGTCAACTCCTTTTGTTGTTGTTCTTTGATCTCCGCTCGATTCGAAATTTCAATCGCGACGTCTTTAAGAAATTGTTTGTAGTTGTCCTCTTTGTTCGCAAGACCCTTTTCACACAACACGTCCAAGTTCTTTTTCACTTCTTCAATAGTCTTCAACACACTTTCATTGTTCTTCTCTTTCGCTAACTTCTCTGTTTCGTCGAGCATGTCTTGGAAGGTACTAATATCGCTCTCCGTGTTTTTAATATACTTAAAGAACCCAATGACCATCGACTTTGTTTTGTTATACAAGACTTGGTCCTCGTCATCGGACGACTGTTGGATGTACTTTGGTGTTAACGTGAGGGTGATGTCCTTTCCCTCATACAACTGGACTTCTTTGATCTCGCCAAGTATCTTTCTCAACGGGTCTTCCTTGTTCGCAATTTGTTCCAAATGGTCGACCAATTCCTGATGGAACATTTTGAGTTGTGGGGGCGTCATAATGACAACTGGTTTAACGTCTTGGATGAGTGTCATGTACTTATCTATTTGCAATTTCGTTTCTGGTGGCTCCACATCGGTGAATTCAGTTAAGAATTGTTTGACTTCGCTACATCTCTCGCTGATCCAATCGTTCATAGGTAAGTACCACATGTTCGCCTCAGTGTTTGGAAATGGTGTTTGTTGTTGGAAGAGTTGTGTGAAGACTTTATTGATCATCAGCGCGTTTTGCATTTGGTCGAGGGACTGTCCCGTCTCATTTGATGTGATATAATGTCCGACAAATCTATAGTACATGAAATATCCGGTGTATTGTAATAATTCCGAATTTGGGAGATTTGGGTATGCTGCAAGTGAACCGTCGTTAATGACTTTACACAAGTACCTGAGCCCATAAGGATAATGACTCAGACTTTTTATAATAGTCCCATAGAAGATGTTACACGCCTCTTTCAAGTCAGCCACACGCTTCTGGATCTTCTCTTTTAATTCAGGCGCACTACTTACCTTTTCAAGAGGAAGGTCTCGGAGGGGACAAACTCCTCCAGTGACCTCTTCTGTTTCATTAACGTAGTCGTCTAAGACTCTTTTCCCATTCAGTTCGATCTTTCTGTATGCCGGAAATTCTTTGTTAAGTCGTTGGACGCACGGCGAGAACGTGTCGGCTAAGAACTTCAGTCCTTCCTTTCGTTTCGCGTAGATCACCATCATCTGTGGGACGACGGATTGGTTCTGGATTTGCGTGAAAAGGGGGACCATCAAACTGAGTTGTTGTTCAATAGCTGTGCGGACAACTTTGAGTATCAAATAGTCCTCCCTTGTTGTTTGTCCTTCCATAAAAAGGTTCAGAAGTATGCAGTTGAGCATTTCCTTGATATCCGACTCGGATTGTTGTAAACAGTTAATAAGTCTAGCGAGATACACTGGCTCCGTCTGTAATAAGAAGAACAAGTTTCCATATAACTCGAGCTTCTCGTGTGTTAACACCACATTAGAAGTACTCTCCTCATCAAGTTGTTTCTTCTTCTTTTTCTTCTTGTCTTTAGCCAACACGGTCCCCGCGTTTTGCACAAGAAGAGTGATCCGGTTCTCTATGTCGGCAATGTCTCGGTCGAAGTCGGAGTTCTTTCGAATTTCATTCAAAAGTGTTCGTCGAAGCTCAGTGATCTTCTGGATGAAGTCATCGTCCTCTTCTTCTCCTTGATTCTTTAATAACTCGGAAATCTCTCGGGCTGTTAAATTGCCCCGTTTGATCCGGTCTTGGTACATTCGCTGTTCTATCACTTTCCTTAAAAGCAATTTAGACTTCAAAATAGAAAGAAGAACAGACTCATAGTCTTCAGCAGCTTTATCAAACTGCATTTTATTATGTGCAGCCATCTCAACAAGAGATACTATTGGGTTTCCAGAAGGATCGCTCACAGAAGAAAGTCGCTTTTTGCGTTGTGTGGCTTCTTGAGTTATACTCATAGGATTTGATTTTTGAGAGGTAAGATTGTATCAAATGTGATGCTATTTAGAGGACATTTTCTTTCGCATTGATCGAATTTTTTTTTTCTCTTTTTAGGGAATATGGTTCAAATTTAATTCTTTTTAATATGACAAATCAATACTTTTGTCGGAATTGTAAAATGTCGATATAATAAACTATAACAAGCATTTCGACTTTGAGTTTCAGTGAGTTTGTAACCAATCAAAAACTATTGAGGAAAAAGTTATTGTTGGCTTTTTTAAAAAATTATAAATTTCGTTTTTTGCGTGAAGGTTGAGACTTTCAATGCAATTTATTTATTCCTCTAAACTTAATTCTGAACTCAAATTATCGTGCAAAATTTCGAAGTGTTACTGTAAAAAACACTTAATACTTTTTTTATCGGAAAACTATTTTTGAATTAAAAAAAGGTGGAGATTTCATACAAAAAATGAACTTTTTATTAAAAGTAAAGAATTATTGAATATAGTTCTGATAGTTCAAAAAATGGATATTAATTATTTAAGCAGATTATTATTTAAAAATAATAATTTGTTTATTATGATTTTTATAATTAATGATTGTTATTTATAATCATTTATGGGACGAAAATGATATACAAACATAAATACCCCGATAAGGAGTATTTCCAATATTTGCAATAATTTCATAGTAAGAAAAAACGCTATTTTCAGCCTTTTTTTGAAGTGGTAAAATAAGAATAGATCAAAATGAACAAATAAAATAACTAACAAAAGTCACTCGTATTATCCCGTTTATTTAATACATGTAGGACTATTTTTTTCGTTTTTTTAATTGAAAAAACATTTCAAAAGTGATTTATGTGATTATAATTTGGGAAAATATCCGTTTTTTGCATTAAAAAACATTTAATTTTAGTATCAATTTTAAAATATATTATTTAATTGTTAATCGTGGCTCAAAAACGCATTAATTATCACTTTTTACTAATAGTATTATAATTTATATAAACACTCCATTGGTTTATTATTTCAATAATAATATTTGGGAATTGAAATTTGTTAAATAAAGTTCTTTTAGTTGGCGCAAATTATACGTATAAAGACGGGTTTTACATCCTAAATAATGTTCTGGTTTTGTTGAAAATGTTAAAGACAAAGGTTTTATGTCTAAACTAAACTATTAATTAATAACAATAAATTATATTACAATAGTACATTATTTATTAACATAAAAATGACAGAATAATCACAAAACAAATTCTATTAACATAATTAAATAAAATTTGTTTTTTCTGTTTTAACTTTCAAAAAAATCGGTTTTTTATGAATTCGGTCCAAAAAACGTATTTTTTTGTAAACTCTTAGGCAAAATTTATATCAATTACAATAAAAATGTGTAAGATTTTCAAAGCCATCCACATAAAAGTGGTCTATCACGTTAACACTCTTAAACATAATTAGTTTTGTAAAATGATTTAAACTATTTTAATAATAATTATATTAATATGTTTGATACACATATCTTCTTATTAAAAATATATAAAAAAGGCTCTGATAGGGGTGAAATATGTCTTCAGCTAATGTCCGACAAATGAGTATATTTTTCAAATCTTCATCGCCTGTGAGATAATCAAATAATTATTTGAATCTTAAACTTATTCATTGAAATTTTATTTATTAAATTATTTAAAAAAACATAAAACACAAATTATGGGGTTTCTTTTTTAAAATAATAAAAAACAATTTGAATGTTATTTTTTTAATTTTGAGATTTGTTTAAAATCTTAAAATTGGTTTGATTATTTGTGTTTTAGATTGTAAACATTCCATTATTCGAAAAAGTTTTTTTTTGATTTTTTTTAATTATAATTAATTATAATTATTGTTCTTTAATTATTAATTTTAATTATATTATAAAATTATAATAGTTAATTAAAACAATGTATTATTATTAAAGATAAATATCAAAATTTAATTGTTGTGTCTTAACACTTTAATTATCATTGAACAAAATTCAAGTAGTTTAAAAATCGGGAAATCTCGAGTTTATTAAATAAAATTCCGTTTTTTAGAGATTATATTATCTGAATAAACAATATACAAGCAGAAAATAGAAAATCATCAAAAATTGGATTAATATCCCTGTTTTTACAAGGATATTAATCCCAAAACGAAAATAAAAGAGTTTTTTTAAGTGTTAATAATAATCCAAAAAATTGAATAACAATTTACTTTTATTTAAAAAAACAATTATTTTTTAAAATAAATAAATACCATTTATATATTATTTCAAAATAGTATAAAAGCTATCTTATAATAAGAAAAAAAAAGATAAAAATGTCAAAAAATATGAGTTCCAATAACTTTTTCAAAAAGGGGTATTTTTGTTATCATTCAATTTTATAAAATCTTTAAATTGTTATTGACATTTTTTTGTAAAAATTGTTAAATACAAATGATTTAAGTTATGATAAAAAGCTATATTTATAATAATAATATAATACAAAAAACAATTTTTTAAACAGAAAATACTTAAGTTTTTTAACCAATCAAATTTTATACCTATTTTATTTTTGATGTTTTTATCAATTTACATTTTAAAACAATAAAATGTACTTATTTTAAAAACGAAATCATTTGTTTGGAATGGGTATTATAATTAAAAACGACTATTAATTTGTAAGGTGTTATTTGGATAGCTAAAAGAAAAAATACATGAACAATATAATTTATTATTTTATGTGACAATTTCATAATTAAATAGCATTGACACATTTTTTTATTCAAATTTTTATTATTATTTATGTTGGGCCACAAAATTCAACAATGAAAAAAAAATACAATTAATGATAATCATTTCAAGCATTTTTGTGTATAATTTGACATATAAAAGCAGATGAATTGATCTTCTTTTCCACTAAAACATCTTATGAGTTGTAACCGTTATTTTAGCAAGGTTAAAGGTGATTCATTCTCATGCAGTTCAAAAACAAATACCAAATCTCTTTCAAGTAGAAACAGTATAATGAATTTTGAGGATTTTTCAGTTGAAATGATATATTATGACAATAACTCACACTCTTCACAACAACCGTCGTCACCAGTGAAATTGTTTTCTCCGAAAAAAAGAGCTCCTTCCCCATTAAATAGAAAGTCGCCAGAAGAAAGGATGAGAAGGATGTTGTTTAACTTTCCTTCTCCATTGCTGAAGACCTACTGTGAAGTCGTTTGTTATATTGTTATTTATTCATTTGTTACAAATAATTTACAATTTGTATTAAAATTAAAAAATATTAATAAAAATAATATATATCTTATTTGAAGTTATTATGTACGACTTTTGGTTCGTAAATTTTTTTCGATGTTTTGAACTATTTTTGAACAAATTTGATTGTCATTTCATTTGGAATTGCATTTTGCGTTTTTTATAGAAAACATTTGACATTACAACGCCCAGTAAGTTCTTTACAAATATTGTAAAATATTATATTTATTATACTTTAATAGTATATTATAACACTTTATAGTTTCAATATATAACACAAATAGTAAACTATTATCAACAACTCAAAACAAGTTTGTAAAACCAGAAGGGTGTAACTATTTCTATGTTAAAACACTTCTCCAATTTTATTCTTCACGTGGGAAGCTTACTGACCTTTTAATTAATCTGGCTTTTGAAGAGATAGAAAAGACAAATTGCCACAATGCACTCTTTAGAGGAAATACAGTATTCACTCGGGTATTTTTTTATTATTTAAACCACTATTGCTCAGACTTTTTAACTCGAACGACTCGTAAAGTTGTCAACGAAATTAATTCAAATGAAAAATACTCGCGGCTGAATGAACTTTCAAGAGACTCTGATGAATTTAAAAAAGCATTTGAAGACATACTAAAAGTATTTACTAACACTCTGAAAGAAGAAAAGCCACAGTTTCCTTCGCATCTTCAAGAAATTTTGAGAAGTATTTTTACACAGATAAATGATTACAGAGACAAGAAGCAGGCACTCAGCACAACAACAACTTTATTATTCTTAAGATTTTTACTCACTCCATTTTCTGCTGTTCCAAACGTCTTGATTGAGACACAGAAATTGATTACTGAAATAACAAACAAAAGAAAAAGTTGTACGTTTATTACTCAATCGACAGACCAAACAACAAATTTTAAAAGATCCATAGAAAGTTACATAGAAGGTGTTCTATTTGGTCCGACCACCTTTGCTTTGTCGAACAGAGGATTTGATTATTCTGAGCAAGAAAACAGTCTAATTGCTTTGATTAATGTTATCAAACAAGAAATGCGAATCTTTTCAACAAAGTACAAAGGAGATTTCGATGAGGTCTTTTCGTTATTAAAAGGGAAGACTGATGTTCTCGCGACATGTTCGATCTCTTACTTCACTGATGAATATACTCGGTGGATGGAAGAACGAGAGAAAAAGGCCATAAAAGAAAATGAAGTTCTTCGGAAGAGAATCGACGTCTTAAAAGAGAACATCGACCGTATCAAAACGCGGATCTCAGCCGTTGAAGTCGTGTCAAATTTTTGTTTTTAATTGATGAGTCCTTACTCTTATTAATAAAATAACTCATTGAAATAACAAATAAATAATTACAACTCGAACAACGACCGAATGGAAACTGCGGTGCCTTTCAAACACCCCACAAGCTCTCCAAAATATTGGTCGATAAAGACATGGACGACTCCTTTGTTCGTTTTAACGTCGCACGTCAGATTCTTCCAATCAAAGACAAACTTTCTTTTGTTCAGTGTCTCGTTGACTTTGTCCCGGACTCGTCCCTCCCAGATATGACCAAATGCCAAACACGCAAAATTGAACATTTCAGTCGTTATTACATGTTTGCCTTTAAACACATTCGAGAAGTCGCCA
>NW_004440331.1:34421-63521 GCF_000330505.1 Entamoeba invadens IP1
CATAAGAAACTCCAGAAGTTCCTTGCCATTAAGTCATCAATATCTTCCAAATATCCCAGTGAGAGTGTTTGTAAGATCTTTTTCATATTGGGCCGTTCGTCAATATTACCACTCCACATCTTCTGTAACAACTCGTGGTAGACTTCGGGGACTAAAGAATTGAGTGTCGGTCTTTCCCCGTGCACAACGGCGTCTGCAAGTTCTTCTGTAGTTGTACAATTTGTGAAGATGAGTCGTTGTGTGAAAATTTGGTAAATGACGAGTGAAAATGCGTATGTATCACACGTTCGATTGAATTCGTTATATAAAAAAGCTTCTGGGGGAAGGTAATTAGGTGTTCCATGTATCGTTTCGAAAAATTTGGAGGGAGCACGTGTGAATCCAAAGTCAGAGAGTTTTACTTTGAAGTCGTGCGATATCTGTATGTCACCATCTGTTACATCAATATGAAATACGATACATATGAAGTGTTATAAAAAAGTAATTCCCATTAACTATAATAAACTAATAATATAATTATAATTATAATAAAACAAACTAATATGTTTTCTGGTTTTAAATCGCCATGAATAAGTCGAAGTGATTGTAAGTATTGTACAGCCTTCCCTATATCCATACATAACGTCACTTTAATCGAAGTTGTTAATGTTGTTCTTAAAGGGACCGGGCAGTGTTGTTGATCGAATAAGAGACTATCCAAATTAGACTCGACATATTCCATGTTAATAATAAGTCCCTTCTCCGTCTTCTCCGCACTATAGAACCGTACGATGTTTGGGTGCTTCAGTATTTGAAGGTATTGAACTTCATTTTTCACACAGTCGGGTACTTTGGATAATACCTTTGAAGCGACTAAAACACCATTTGACTCAGCTTTATAGACTCGACTAAAGGCACCATGACCTATTTCTTCGATGATTCGAAGATCTTTAAAGACAGACCCTTTGATGTTCTCGCCTTGGACTAAAACCATATGTTTTGACAGTTCAAAAGTGTTCATCCACCAAATATAAATCTCATCAGTTTGGAAAGTGAGTGAATGACACATCTCTCGGCATTTATTTCGTTTTTATACACATATAATCGTTCTAAGAATTCATAGTTAATTATGGTTTTATTTTATTATATTTTATTATTACTTTAATTGTTTTAATAACAATTCAGAGAAATGACTGCGTGGACGCATAATGGATTAAACAGTCTTGATGATAAGATGTAAACTCATAGCTTTTTTTGTGAAAACAATTGGTCACTTTTCCCGATTTTTATACAAATAAAACAAGTGTTTGTATTTGTATTTATAAAGTGGTGAAGTGTTCGTTTCCCGTTTTTTTGAAACTATTTTATATAGTATTTTTTATATGAATTTTACTAGACTAAATAATCTAAATTTGTAAGAGGAGCAATGTTAAAAAATATCAGAAAGCTAAAAATAAAAAGCGTTTCATTGGGTAAAAATTGTCCAAGAAAAGTCTTTTTTGAAGTTTGAGTCGGTACATTTCGAGGTAAAATAAATGCCAAATTGGAGGAATTAAAGAAAAAGGGATGAGAAATGGTCGACAAAGAAGATATTAAATTATTATTAATAGAATTCCCCCTAATGGTATTACGTGTAAACATCTTATTTCGGGTTCTAACAAAATCTTCGACTTTTGAGTCATTTTTTGCTTTAAAAACCATTTCATTGTGTTTATTTTCTTTTCAAAAAAAATCAGAATTGTTGTTCTTTGTTTTTTTACACATTTTTAAAATATGATTTTAAAATATTAATTTTTAAATAGTAATAAAATAGTTCACTTAATTAGTCTTTGATAATAAAAAAAATAAAACATTTATTGTTTTAATTATTTTAATTGTTTTAATAATAAAAAAACACTCAACACCCACAAAAACATTTAATCCACAACTTGAAAATGTTATACAATATGATCAATAACATTTTTTAATTAATTTTGTTTTTACATTACTTTTTTTTAATAACAAAACTAATAAATAATTTATAATTAATGAGTGATGGGGAATTATGTAATGAGCTGAAAAAGCAACAAGATGAGGTCAAGCGATTAAAACTTTTAATATTAAAACAAGAAGATTCTCAGACTGAGATAGTGAGTTCATATGAGGAACAGATTGAAAAACTCAAATCTGACATTTCTTTAATTCCAAAGCAAACCGAGCAAATTAAGACTTTAACTCTTCAAGTCGCACAACTTCAAGAAACCATTTCTAAACAAACGACCGACATCCAGAACAAGCAACGAATCATTCAAACACTGAGTGGGATTGGTCGAAAGATGAAAGAAGAACAAGACACAATTTTCAAAGAAAAAATGGATGTCCTCAATGAGGAATTGGTAGCTTCTCAGAAAGCGACCGTTGACGCTCAAAATGTCAACAAAGCACTCAACAAACAAATCGATGAGTTCAAAAAGACTGTTTTGGAGTTAGAGGAACTGAAGACGACAAACGCACAGAGGAATGAGACGATCACTAAACTCTATGAAGAGAATGAAACACTGAAAAAGGCGGTGGAACACTTCACACAAGACATGCAGAGCAGAATTATGAATGAGTCGTTCTATGTCGATAAAAGAATAGTTAATAAACTACTTATTAGTTATATCACTAAACCACACCAAAGAACGGAAATAGTCGAGTTGATGTCGAAAATCATGGATTTCACTCAAGAAGAAAAACAGGTCGTTTGTTCTGTTCGACGTTTTTATAATGCTTTTTTGAGGGAGTTTCAATTTTCAAAAATAGTTCGCGGTGAAGGCAGAGTTATAAGGCACTTTACACAGAAGCATTTTTTGAAACCGAACTCTTTCCAAATTTTGATTTTTTGTCAGTCTACGTATTTATTATAACATTTTTACTATTAAGAAACTAATAACAAAAAGCTTGGAGTCGCAAAAGAAACAGAGAGCAAAGGTATCTTCTCGTACTTCTTTGGTAAAACAGATGAATACGAACAAGCACCAAAATATGATATCAAAGATAAAACCTTTGGCGATCTTTGGGTCGAATTTTTGTTGAGAGAGTCCGGATCACTCGACTCAGGAACTTCACACCAAGTCGAACAAAGTCAACAACAAGACCTTAAAGATATTAAAGAAATGAAAGAAGTCAAAGAAATCACAGAAGAACAAGAGCCCAAAGACTCACAACCTATTCCTCAATGAAATAAGTCTCAAAGAAAGATTTAATTCAAAAAATTTCAACATTTTGTTATTATGATGTTTGTTTTGTAATAAAACTCATTTCAACATGAAGTATTAGATGTATACTATAATTATTAATGATAAGTTATATAATTCTCAAATCTAATAATTATAATATTTATATTATTAAAAATCAACTAAAAAGTATTTAATAATATTAATTAATTAATTAATAATTATTACTACATAACTAATTATAGACACAAAGTTATATTTTATTAATTATTTTTATAATTAATATAATAAAATTATAATATAATTAGTCTTATTGTTTTTGAAGAAATGTTTTCAAACACATCGAAAGAAGAACTATAAAACCAATGGGAAACGACATTAGTGGTGTGAATTCTGGGACCGAGATAACTTGCCCCTACAAAACACTGGAGGAGCTTCAAGAAGTCTTAAAAAAAGAGGGACTTAAAGATTCCAATTTAATAGTTGGAATTGACATGACTGGGTCGAACATCTCCACAGGCAAACAAACGTACAAAAACAATCTCCACTTTTTCGACGGCGAACACGAAAACCCATATATGCGAGTGATGGATATTATGGCTCGTGCATTGAAGCCATTTGATGAGGATGGATTGATCCCTGTTTTTGGGTTTGGTGCGAAGAAAGAAGGAGCCAACGAACTCTTTTTCGACTTGAATCCTGAAGGGAAGATGTTTGTTGGCATTGAGAAGGCGATTGAACAGTACAAAATCACAATTCCAACATTGACGTTTTCCGGTCCGACTACCTTTGTTCCCCTCATCGAACACGCTACACAAATAGTCCAACAGAACGACCAAGCGTTCCACGTCCTAATTATAATAACAGATGGACAATTGAGTGACGTCGACGAGAACATCGTTGCCATTGAAGAAGCCTCAAACAACAGTTTGTCGATTGTTTGCGTCGGTGTGGGAGATGGTCCCTTTGGGGTGATGTACAACCTTCAAAAAGTTTGTCTTCCTTCGTTTGCATCGTTTTCTTTTATCACCCCTCAAAAATGGAAGGTACAGTATCGACCATTCTTGTGACTCTTATAGTCGTGGTAATGGAGAATAATAATATAATGATTGCTGGTAATGATCTTTAGGTGGTACGAAACTCGAAGTTTAATAACTTCACATTCATCGATTTCAACAGTTTCACTAATAAGGAAGGAGACGACGTCGATGTCTCTTTCGCGTTTGCAGCGATGAGAAGAATCCCACAACAATATATCGAGACAGAACGACTGTTCAGAAGGCCTTCTGCTGAGGACCAAGAACCTGAGAAATCTGATCACTAATTTTCTTGTTCTTTTTGTTCAATTTTTGCATTGCGGTGCGTATTCGTATCACTGTAGAAATCGTTTCAGAATGATTTCAAGTCGATGACGGTTGACTTGTTTTGCAACGCATTTCTTATTTTGTCGAAATGAATGCAATACGAAGAAGAGAAGAGGGAATCAAGACATCCGATGATATAACCTTGTGGGAAAAGCAACGTTGGAACAATGCAATTACATATCTTGACGATCATTATTGAAATATTGTTGTTGATTGTATGGAACATAATACGCTGGTGTATACGAATAACAGTACATCGGCGCCACATTGAGTTGTTGCTGTATGTAAGGAACGTTGACGGGTTGTTGGACGATCTGTGGCTGAACCAACGTTGGTTGGAAGTAGACTGGAGTTGGTTGTATATATGTCGGTGGCTGGACGTACTGAGAAGCCAGTGGATCGTCGTACGCAGCAAGCAGTTCTGCGTTGAACACGACTTTCGAGGTCGACGTTGATTCATCTGCCATTAAGTTTTCGATGAACTCGCCGATGTTAAATAAATCGTCCTTCGTGTAAATCATGTTCTCCTTAGTAATACTCACCACTCGAACAAGTCGCTCTGTCACACTCGCTTTCTTCGTCTTTTTCTCCATGAAGAGAAAGCCCAAATGAGTGAGGAAGTACAAGACCCCATTACTCATTTGAGCCTCTCGATTCCGTTTGATTTGTTTTGGGGAGGTTGCTGGAAGTGTTATTGGCTCGTATCCTAAACTTCTCAAGAGAACATCACTCATCGGTCGAATGTCATCTTGAGTGAAGATCTGCCCGTCGTCGGATGTTATCGTCTCGGGTATTAACATTTTGTTGGTGTTCGTGGTGCGCTTTGTTTTAATTACCGTCACTGAATACCCTTCCCCCGCAAGCAAATAGATCATCGCGTTTAAGACAAGTCCCTCCTCATTTCTGGAATCGCGTTTGCGTTGTTTAATCACTTCTTCTGTCGCGGAAGAAGAGGACGCCGACATCGTGGAGTGACTTGGCTTCATTCGAGATATGAAAAGGCAGATTGAATTCTGATTCATCATTGTATTATAGTATTTTTATTATTCATTTATTAATATAATATTCAAACAATCTTGCAACAATCTGATTTACATTCTCTTGTTTCTAATACCATATCTTTTATGTGTTCTCTTTGTTATGTGTTTCTTTGTTATTTCTTTTACCAATTCTATATAAATGGCTAAATAAAAGAATAACAGTCGTTTGATTTAGAATTTATATAGTTTATTACATAATTCGATTAAACTATAACACTATAGTAAAAACTAAATATAACTAATACTTTTCTTCATTCAAATTTTATATAAATACAATTTTGTATAAGAAAATTTGTTTTATAACAGTGTTCATTTTGTTTAATAAATAAATTTATTATTATAACTCAAAAAGTGTTGTTAAATATCAACATTTTTAATAACATTTTAATATTATTAAAAAAAAATTGATTTTTTTTATATTTTATAAAAATGATGTAAATTTTACATTGATATCATTAATTAAATTAGCGAGCATTAATTAATCATATACAAATTATAAATTAACAATATTTCAATGTAAAATTTATGTTATATAACTCGTTAAATAAATGAAGTGAAAATACTTTATATATGTTAATTAAAAACAATTGTTATAAATAAATTAAATAATAATAAAAACATAAGTATAGTCTTTTGTTATAACTAATAATAAATAATATTAATCACATGTTTAAATTATTATTTTTAATTTATTTTCAAATTCAAAATACGACACAAAAATTATATTTTACACAATTTAAATTTCAAGTAAATATAATAATAATACAGTAAAACCTCCCAAGAGCGGTACCTCTGAAGAGCGGGTTCTCTCAAGAGCGGGCATTTTTTAGACTAAAACTAAAAATAGAGTTCTCTATCGAGTGGTAATTAAGGTTTGATTGGCTAAAAATGCCCGCTCTTGGGAGGTTTTACTGTATTTTTGTTCAAATTATTATTATTTGTAACAACACCTGTTCATTTCAAAACACGCATTTGTATTTGGTTTTAGTATATTATTGATCATCCTAATAATCCCAAATATTACTTATAAACAATGGCAATTTAACCACTTGTATAATTACACAGGAAATGATTTCTTATTTCTATCACTCCATTGATTACTGATTACCAAATTACAACAAATGCTTTGTAAACAACTTTTCAAAAGACCAAATTTCTAATTATCAAAAACAATAAACTTTTACAAAGATCATTATAGTATAAAAAACTATATTAACTAGTACATATTAATAATTCAAACAGAATTGTAGTAATGTGTACCCAATTTTAATTCCCACTTAAAAACGTCTGTTATACTTAATAATGCACGTTTTTATGACACAATTAATAATTAAAAAAGGGTAGAAGACTCTTTAAATATATAAATTAAAAAGTGTGTCATTCAACACATATAAACTATCTATCTAGATATTTCATACGTTCAATAGTATGTCACATGATTTTGGGAAGTATCTTTACCTTGAAAAGAAGTCACAAGAGTTTGAGGAATTTGTCAAGAGTTCATTATTTATAAGTACAAGCGATTTTACACTAGATAAAGAAAAGGACTATCTTGGTGCTGGAGAGTTTGGAAAAGTTTATAAAATTCAAATGAAAGGGACGTCATTTGCTTTGAAGATTAATAAAAATCCGGTGTGTAAAGAATATGCCCCAGGGACTGTTTCCGAGTTAGAAACGTTACGTGGGTCGCACAACAACAACGTTGTTTTATTTGTTGGTCTAACTTTTATAGACGAAAGACTGGGGATTATAACTGAGTACGTGGACTCCGACTTAGAGACTTTCATTCACAAAAGAAGCTCCCCGCGATTTGTTAAAGTGTTTGGACAATTAAACATCAACTTAGACTTAAAAATACGGATAATGGAACAATGTTGTTTAGGGGTCCAGTGGCTTCACAATGCCTTTGGTATCATCCACCGAGACATCAAGCCTGCCAACTTTTTGATGAACACGTCCTTTGAAGTTAAAATCTGTGATTTTGGTCTTGCGGTGAATAGAAAGATTGCCAACAAGCAAAAGAAAGGGACTTTGTTGTACATGTCTCCCGAAGTCTTAAAAGATGAAGAAGATTATGGGAAGCCAGCTGATGTCTACAGTCTTGCAATAACACTGTGGGAACTTTTATATGAAAAAGTGCCATTCTGTGAATATGAAAAGAAGTGTGAAAAGGACACGAGTATATTTGAGGCTTTAGTAATAGACAACGTACGACCAATTCTTCCTCACATCTTTTTAGAAGAGTATAAAGGCAAAAAAGCCTTTGAACAGATGTGCCAAAAGATAGCAGAGAATTACAAGGAAAAGATGAATGAAATACCAAAGTACTTGGAAGAGATATTAAAAAAGGCTTGGAAGGACAAACCAACAAGTCGGAGTGATATCAATAAATTAGTTGAAGACGTCTCTGTGGCTAAACTCTCTAATGTTTTGAACTCACAAAGCGCATCGGAGTGGTGGTCTAAGCACTTTGGGACGGACAAGACTCGGACTGACAATTTTGTCACATCCAAAGTGTTTTCTGAAGCATTAGCAAAAACATTCAAGTATGACACTTACGATCAAAAAGCGACCGAAACCGCGTTTTCACCAAGTGGCAGTGTCGACATCCTTCGCTTCAAATTTCTGATTTCGATCTTTGGGAAGTTCTATTTGAACAAGAATCAGTTCCTCAAAATGTTAGATATCATCCAAGCCAAATGGTACAATCCAGCTTTAAACAAAGCAACTGCTGCTGGTCAAATGGAAGGGAGAGTCGATGGGACTTTTTTAATTCGAGAGTCCACCACAGACCCCTCTTCTCCACTTACTCTCTTAAAAATGGTGAAAGGGAAGGTGTCTTTAGTCCGAATTGAATGTACAAAGAAAGGAGAGTCTATTCTCTACACAATACTCACAAAAACAGAGAAAGAGTCTTCCGAGTATCTATGTGATTTGATCGACAAATTAGTCACTCTTAAAGTGATAACACAACCGTGTCCAAAAGAATATAAAGAATCAATTTATTAATATCTTTCATTTAATAAATTAAGCACTTTGTAAGACTCTTTTAAACCCTAAATGTCATCCACAAACGATAAGAACAGTAATCATAACGTTGTAAATACTTCGTGTGAACGGTGTTCGACTCTCACTTGTCTAAAAACACCTTCTCAAACGATGAATAGTCTATCGGCCACTTCATGATGTCTTCTTGTTGCTCTTTCCAACTCCGTTTCTTCGCTAATTCTTCACTCTCTAATAACGTTTTGAGTGCTCTTCGATGAAACGGTAACACTTCATTGAAATCAACTTGTAACACACGTCTCGCCGGTTTGCTCTCTTTGTTGGTGTATCGAACCATCATCACTTCGACTCCACTTCTATCTTCCGTCATGTCTAATGTTAACATGACCTTTTCTAACGACACAATTTTGTGCTTTCGAAGGTACTTCCACACCCCCAAATTCTCTTCATTAGTGTACTTGAAAAACGTTCGAAGGGACGTCACAAAGTTTGCAACATAATTTTCTTTCATGACGCCTCTGATGATCAACGAGTCGAACGTGTCGCGGATTATCACATCGCACGGCGTGATCCGAAACAACTCGTCGTTGATATACAACACGCCAAATCGCGTCTCCCGCGCTAACTTCTCCATCGTGTCACCTTCTAAAAAGGATTTAAAGAACTCCGGTAGTACCAAAAGGGCGTGATCATATATCCCATCCTTCCCAATCCAGAACTCTCGTGCTATTTCTATGATGAAGGTGATAACATCTTGCGTCCCCAAGCATTTCTGGTCAATCGTTTTAATCATTTTCGTGACATTACTTCGTTCTGTAACATCGGTAATGGCTTGACTCGCTACTAAATGTCTCACAAAATTATTTGAAGGTGACACCGCCACGAGATGTGTTGGTTTGACACTCGATCGTTTGTTCAATTTATCAGAACCTTTACTTTTCCTCTTGATTTGACCGTCCACGCGATAATTCACAAAATCGATGAATACCAATTTGTCCTCTGTTATGTCGCTAATCTCTTGAATATCAGAGATAACTGTTTGAACGACATCTTCGTCGTGTTTATGTGGTTTTAAGTACCTCCGAGGATCTTTCAGTTCGTTAATATCTTTGAACCCCAATTTCTGTAGATCTCTATGTCTGTCTCCTGTACGATTCTCCTCACTATATATATCCTCGCTTGAATTTGGTTTATTCGATGGTGTCAATTGGACCATTTCCTTATATATCACTTCTTCTTTTGAGCTCCTCTCTTTCAACATCGCCAAACAAGTCTTCAGCATCTCTCCGGTGTTAATAATTCGACTTCTTGAATTCCTCAAGTTTTTCAAGTACTCGTGCGACCTTTTAATGACGACGCTGAGTGGATTTAAATGGGAGTTTTGTTGCAGCGACGTGTAAAGAGGGGTGAAGTCGCTTTGACTTTCTAAGTTCAGTTCATCGACAAATTGTTTATAAAAAACGTCCATTATAATGATCACTTTTTTTTCTTCGTTTAATTTGGTTCGAATCGTTTTGCAATACGGTGCAATCACATCACTCATCCACGCCTTAAAATCATCGGCCGTGTAATACAAAGTCAAACTCTTCGGACACGGCCCGTTCGAAGTCATCACACTATACTCTCGACTCCACATCGGCGGCTTCTTCTTCCCTCCAAGTTTCAAAAAGGAGCCTACCACTTCACACGATTTGGTGATACAAAGTAACGTACTCGACATCTTCGAGTGTCGCGTAAGCCGCGGAATTTGTTTGTCGCTCCGCTTGTAATGGATCAGAGACCCTCCTATAACACATTGGTACCCTAACTCGTCAAGACCTAAGACCATCCGACTGTCTAATGACTCGACTTTCGCTTGGACAGCGCGGTCCTCTTCATTTTCAAGAAGTTTCAAGTTCTCGTTTTGTTCATCGGGATCTGCCAATTTGACATCAAAAAGTTGACAGAAACTCGTTGCGGGAGGAGACACAATCACGTGGTGATTGTGACAATAATCTTCTATGGTGTTTTTTGTTATTAAAATGTTATACCCATTGACTTTGACGTTTTCGAGTTCGTCCGTCATCGTTTTTATATCTTTCACTACGGAAGGATTCTGTTCAGTAATACATATCTCCTCTATCGGTTTCTTTTCTTTCGGATTCTCACCAAAAATCGGAGTTGATAAAGGAACGCCTATCATTCTTCTTTAACTAATTATTCATATTTCCATTTGTATAAACCTATAACTATTGTTATATCGTTGTTTTACTATGTATTTTTACTATTCTCCTCATAATATAGTACTTTTTGCAATGTAACTTACTATATGTTATCATTAAATTATAATAAAATATTTGTAGGGTTTATTTAAACAATTCTTTTGAATGGATAATAAAGTTATAAATTAAAATGGTTCAATTTCTTTTGAATTGCCATTTATAAGTACTGTATTATAATTTGTTAATTAAATTATTATATTTTAATACTACTAATTATCTATAATGAATGTAATGACAAACTAAATGAAATTATAAAAAGTATAATAATTGTAATAAATACTTGAATATAAATATACAATATTTAAATGTATTATTACAAATAATAAAAAATACCATACTTCAATAATAAAAAGAATAACACTAAAATTAAAAAGAAGCTATTTGTTTGTTAAACTGAACCTGAAACTTTTCCTGATGACTATCAATGTTTTCAGACGAGATATGACCTCCGCGATTTTTAAACGTGTTATTGGGTTTTCGTCCCAACAATCAGACACTAATTTGTATTCCTCATTTGTAAGATTTAATTTTGGTTGTCTTCTCCCATCTGACACAAATGTGGCCACGTTCCACGGATAAGGAAATTCATTTTTTGGATATGGATCTCCCCAGATCATAACAGAGTAAATAGTGACTCCAAAGGAAAAGATGTCGGCAGGTGTTTTATACTTCTTTTTGAGTAAGACTTCAGGTGCCATATAGCTTGGAGTTCCAACCCCTTTAGTGAAAGTCATGTTCGTCATCATTAAATTGATGTTTCTAGCACTTCCAAAATCAGTCAATTTTGCGTTCACAGTGATGTTATTTTCAAGGGAAAACACAAGCATGTTATCTGGTTTAATATCTCTATGTAAAATCCCATTATTGTGCAAATACTCAATACCACATGCACAGTCCTCTAACAACTTAATTCGTAATTTTTTGGTTATAATTTTGTTGTACTTTTTGGTCTTACTTTCAATCAAGTTCTGCACACTCCCATACTTAGCAAATTCAGTGATCACACTTCTATCGTCTTTGATCATCACCGCTCCATAGAAATGGACGATATACTCACTTTTAAATTTCTCTAGCATTTCAACTTCACGTGAAAATTCATCATCACCTCCTTCATTACTTTGAATCTTAAGCTTTTTAATAGCTACTTTGTTACCCCGGAACGTGCCATAATAAACTACACCAAATGTGCCTTCGCCTATTTTCTTCGTCTGAATCAACTCGTCGGGGTCTAATATTGAACTTTGATCAGTTGTTAGATCAATTGAAATATCAAAGGATTTGGTTTCTTCGTACTTGAACAAATAGACGGAGAATGATATTTTCTGTGTAATTTGTGTTGTGCAATTTGGTACAATTTTAATAGTAAATTCCATCGCTTTATTTGGTCTCAAAAAGACGAGTTCTGGTGTGATTGTAATTTCATATTTCTTCGAACTGATATAAATCGGTTGGACTTTAACTTTATGTTTACCGTGATTGGCAAGAATAAGTTTAAACAATGATTCTTGCCCCACTGGAATACCTTTCCCGTCTTCATTACAAAGAACCTTTTTATTTATTAAAATGCCCGGGACTATTTCAGAGAATCTTTCATGTAAAAAGACTTCTTTTAAATCCAAAGTGTTGTCTTGTTGTATTTTTATAAATCGCCTGAATAAAAACGTGATGACTATATAAAGAACTACAACAAATATCAAAAAGACGGGAATCACTATCAAGGATATCCACCATAACGACTTCCGTGTACAGAATCTGTTATTGGGGTTTAATTCATACCCTTTCTCACACGATTCACAGAAGTTGTTTGATGACGCACTACACTTGTCAATATAACTATAATTGACACAAGTGCCATGTGAGAGAACATAATTGTCACTGCACAATTCACAACTTTTTTCTTGTGTACATCTGTCGCAGTTTTGAGAGCACTTTGTGCAATACGAATCTTTCACAAAGTACCCCCTGTCACATTTTGTGCACCCACTTTGTTCGCTCTTTTCACTACAATTTGTGAGTTCGGAAAAGTCTCTACACTCTTTCATTTGATACATGAAGAATCCAGTGTTACACTGAATAGGTTGATTCTCATTTAAACATGTTGCCATTGTTGATGGACATTTGATACAGTCCGTGTTCTTTCGATAATACTTTTCGTTACACACTGCACATCCCAATTTGGATATCATGAGTTGTTGGCATTTCTCCTTTGCGTCTTCATTTGCAACACATGTGTGGTTATACAATGCACTTTCTGCGTCAGAACATGACAAACAGAATGTCGAGGTTTGAAGGCACACGTCACAGCCATCTCCACATTTGGCACACCTTGAAGTGCTTATTGGGTTATTTATTGTTGTCTCTAAATAAAATCCAGAGGTACATCGAAGACATCGACCATAATTGTTTGTTGTGCATTGACTCACTCCTATTGACAATACCATGCTATTGTTATTTAAGTAACGTGTAAAGAGAGTTTGTGACTTTATATCGATACTTTGAAGTGGCGTGTTTGTAATACAAACACCATTTTGTAGCCAAAGGTCTTCTTGTGTTGTGTTACATTCAACACAAATGCCTTGACTTCCAGTGCATTTTAAACAATTTGCAGCACATGGAATACACAATGGGGGATTATAAAAACCGTCGTTACACTTCATACACTTGAAATTTTGAAAGACATGACAATTACTCTGAGAAACACCTTTTAAAACGCAGTTGCCGTTTTCTATTATAAAGTCACTGGAACATTCAAAACACATCTTTTTGTTGCACTTGCGACAACCATCACCAAATGTGTTCCTACATAATTCACATTTTGTGTTATTGTTATAATAAGAATTCGAACATGAAATAACAGAAGATGATGTGACACTTTCTGTGTTTTCAAGAGTTTCACAATTCCCATTCACATTCTTATAATTTGTGTCACAAACCAAACAAACTGATGAAGTGCAACTCTTGCAATTATCTCTGCACTTGATACATTTTTGTCCATCTGTGTAGTAATTTTCACTACACTTTTTACAAAGTCCATTTGAGTAAAAGACACAGTCAGTAGCATATGGTACACACCATCCATCTTTCAATTTGTACTGTTCTTTACATTGAATACATTGCGTGGAATTACATTTTTTACAAAATGAAGTACATGAAACACAATGTTGTGACTCAATTTCATTATTGACTATTTTAGTGTCGAGGTAATAATTTTCATTACAAGTAATACAGAGCCCAGTGCTCCCATATTGATTACATCTATCAATGATCTGGTTCTCTTTGCACTTTCCACTCACCTCACCTTGTCCACATGAATCACAGACAAATTTGTCTTCTTCAAAATGCCCAACTTGGCATTTTGAACGTGTTGAATATGTCAAAGTCCGAACTCCACTTTCCAATAACCCACGTGGTGTTTTTTGATTATTTTGAAGACTAATGATCGAATTTGTAGTTTTGGGAATAAGTGTAGCATCATCTTGCAAAACAAATATAGCGCTAGTGAACTCTCCTCCAATAACAAGTTTTGTTTGCACTTCATTTTGTTGTTCGTTTGTAATTTGAATGAATTTGCTCTGTCCATTTATAACCGCATTACCAATATTCACTATTGTAGTCATCTCATTGAAGTCGTTTTGAACGGAAATCACTTTGTCACTTCCTTCAAGATGTAACACACTTTCGTCTTTTATAGTAAATACATTGACTTCTCGAACATTTATAAAATGAAGTGGTTTCGTCACTTCCAATATCGCAATGATAACATCAAAAGTGTTTTGTGTACTTATAGCAAAACTTTCACTCTCATCAAATTGGTATCTACAATTTGTTCCATGACAAGGACATTGCTCGTATTCAAACGTACCAAAAACACTATTTTTGACTTGACATATAATCTCTGTGTTTGTTTCAATGTTTCCCATATTCTCTACACACACTCGAAGTAAATGATCGATGACATAAGTCTCATATTTCCCATCTTTTGAATTATGTAGACTCTCACTCAAGGCACTTGACCCACTCACTAACTCAAAACAAGTAATCTGATCACTATCAAACTCTTTTTGCATGGAGCCATCACTTATAAAACTCCCTCCATTCATTTGAATGAGTGCTCCTTCGTTTAAATTGGTCACTACACCTTTCACTTCTATTTGATATGTCTTAATAACACTTTGTGGAGTTGCTATAATCCTTGTCGACGAAGACAAAATGATTTTACCACATCGCAACGTGCAATTGATATGAACAATTTCTGCATTCATAAAATTACAATCATTTGCGACTACAATGGAGTTACCATATACATTGAGGATGTGTGGACTTGGATTCACCACTTCAATACTCTCCCAATACTTTTCAGTATTCCCACTGTTATAGTCACTACTCATTTCTAACTTTATGCGATTCATTCGTTCGAGTGTCATATATTCACAGTCATTTTGTTTAAACATCCCATTGCTTTGTGTACATGTACATCCAAAAGTACTTCCTTTCACTACAAATCGACTCTTTGTCCCATTACACCTCTCTTCTTGTAATTCACTTTGGTTCATCAAATCACTGCACTCGCGTTCTCCCATTGAACATTTCCCCACAAAGAGTACGGTATTACTCAAATCCTGAATTGCACTGTAGTCGACACTTGTGATGTGGAAATTACCCAAATCATAAAAATTGGTGTTGCCATTAATTTTTATACCTCCCAAAAAGATGACGCTGCCCTCTATCGTCAAATTATGTTCTGGCAAATTCACTTCTTGAAGAAAAGTCATGTTAGACCCCTTTCTGATACTTAAGACAGTGTCCTCTCCCGTAGTCACCAAATTTCTCCACTTATATTCATACGGCACTTTGTCTTGTTTTGGAAGTGCTTTGAAGTCGAAGTACTGACTTAAATAAGTACAGTCGTGTTCGTGGTTATGATATTCGTAGTCACTATATACACATGAACAGTCTTCGTAGTCATCTAAAATGGTATTTGGACACACAGAGATGCGGTTATACACTCCTGACGTACAAACATTCTTCATTGTTAAGTGAGGGTTTGTGACAGACATTGTGACAATGCCTCCTTGTAGTGTATACCGATACTGACACTCAGTTCTGTCTATTTCCTTTGTCAATTTGATATCAAAATTTCCATTCACAAATACACTGGGCGAAAATCCCCATTGAAAATCCATATCAACACTTTCAGTCGATTTACTCAGTGGAGTTTCTAAATAAAACTGCCGAGACTCTACTGATAAGGAAATTCGCGGTGTTTGTGGTGTCGTGTTTCTGCCTATAAAAGTGATAGTACTTCCAGATAAAATATAATATGTGTTTATTGCCCAATATATCAATGGATTATACTCTTCTATTGTTATATTAAAAGTGAGTCTGGCAAAGGGAGTGCCTTTAAACTTAAAAACAATTTTCTTTGGGTTGGAATTTAATGTGTAATTATCTTCGTAATTGATAATGTGAAATTGATTGTACTCGACATCCCAATCATTCGAGGCACAACAGTCTGTGCGGATTTCAAATACTTCAGTACGCGCATCGGTGTATGTAATGAAACCTCGTCCAAGCTTCTCATAATCACAAGACCCTTCAATCACATTTTTGTATGTCACTATTCGAGTTGAATCATTAAAACACCACGAATTGGTGTAGACCTGTGCAGAAAACACAGTGAAGATTAAAGGGAGGAGATACAAAAGCCCCCATCGCATAGAAACAACTGATTTACCTTTAAAGTTTGAGTTGATGGATGCTTTTTGTTTTCGTTTATAGAAACTCTTTTGGAATAAAACAAAGGTGAAAAATTCAGTCTTTTTTTTTAATTCTTTGGTTGAATTATCAACTCGAATTTTCTTTCCTTTTTCATCACTATTGTGGTTAACTAGATACTAATTTGTCATTATTATTATTAGAAACTATTACTTACTATTATTTTATTACACTTTTTATTTGAAAATGGTTAATATTTTTATTAATAAATGTTCATGAAATTTTGGTTAAGTAACTTTTCTCATTTTAATAATTGTTTTTTATTAGCGTTCTATTTATATGATATAATAGAAAATATTACATAATTATAATAATATATAAATAATTAGTAAAAATACAGGAATTGTTATATTTATATAGTAAATGTTTTACTTTTGTAATTAACTAATAATTAAATTATAAAAAAATTATACTATACTTTACAAAAAAATATAATAAATTAATAGTTTATTAATTAATAAATAATTATAAAAAAATAAATAGATTATAAAATAACATAATAATAACTAAATTAATATAATTATATAATATTGTATATAATTTAGTAATTATAAACAAATGATAAAATTAAGAATATATACATAGTAAAATTATTATTTTAAAATTTTATAAATTATGATAATTAAAAATTACTATATTTTTTTGTTAAACTAAAATAATATTGTATTAATTTAATTACTAGTATTAATATAGTTTAAATTTAGATAATAACAAAATTAAAAACAATTATAACAATAATACTTTTTCAAAAAACAAAAAAATAACAATTAAGATTGAGAGATATGGAATCCTCATATCACATAATTGACATTGCTCCTCACAAATACGTGATTGAGACAATCAAAACGGCACATGATATAGTTGTTGTTATTCAGAACAAAAATGAGAACGTGTTGAATGGTATAGCCCTTGCGCAAAAAACAGTTGAAAGTATTCCGAGTACCACGCAGATCTTTGGGGATGTTTTAGATGATGAGTCACAGTCCATTGCACAGCTCTTATCACTTAAGCTTCAAAAACGCGTCACTGTTTCTTGTAATGTGACTTTCAGCCAGGAGTATCCTGAGAAGCAACAATTAGTGAAGGCGATTCTTTCTTTATTTAAGTAACTATTTTCATTAGTTTGTTTTCTAATTCATTTTTATTACATTTAATACTAATTTTTATAATAATATATATATTATATTATTTATAATAATATACCAGTTACACAACTATCCATCATTCTTCGAGTGAATAGTAAATAATTCTAATAAAAGAATTATAAAAAGCACGAGCAAAATCAATTAATTTTCCGCTTCTACTGTTTTAGTCAACAAGCCCTTGAAAGAGGCGACTGGGACGTATGAGACCAAAGTATAGAATTTTCCTTCTTCACCCTCGAGTGGCATTCTAGCCATTCTGACTCTAATTCTGTGAGCGACGTTTCTGATACCCATAGACCAGACGTACTGATTAAGACCCATATCGAATTTGACTCGGTGTGTCTTCATAGTTTTCATGGCAATGAATCTGATGACTTTAATGGCCTTTGGTGCTCTGTGCTTGAAACCCTCTTTGTGCATAAATCGGTGCATATACAAGGTCATCTCCTTGGTCAATGGCGCTAATTCTTTTGCAACCTTTTTCACGGGTTTTGTGGCGGCAGCCTTCTTCGCCTTCTTTGCATCACGGCGTGCTTGATTGACTTTTTGGTACTTCAAAAGTCTCGGATTTTTGGTAACCTTTCTCTCTTTGACTGCCATCAATCACCTCCAAGTTTACCCTAAATAAGTTCTTAGGTTTTCCTTTCTCTTGTATTGGTTTTTTTCGATTTATTGATTTATTATCATATTATAATGTGTTATTCTTTTGGTTGTAAAATCAATATTGAACTATTATATTATTATTTATTCTTTGGTTTCTTTTATTAATACATATATTAAAAATTATAAATAAATTATTTTTTTTGATATTATTGTTTTTTTAATGGTCTTGTAATTAAAATGTCGATATCTATTTTGATATTATATTTTATTACATTTTTAATTATATATACAAGTTATTATAATATGTCAAAAAATTCATTAATATACAACATATATTTTATATATCTAACTTAAAATACAGAAAAAAAATACCAATTTTTTAAAATTGTGAAATTGTTAGTAATATTAACTATAAAATGTAGTTTGAAAAAAAATTATATTATATCTAATTAATTTTTATTATTATATATTTTTGGTTTAAAACAAATAAAATAATTTAATTACACAATTTAAATTTATAAAATAATGTAAAATTACAATGTGAAAAAATTGAAAGGCATTTTTGATAATTTTATTGGTTGTTTTTTTAAAGTTTTTCTACTTTCCATAAAATGTTTATTAGTTTTTGTTTTTTTTGTTATTCTGTTTGCTCAAATATATTGCTAATTTTAAAAAAACTATAATTTATAAAATCTAAGATATACACAAATCAATAAATAAAATATTTGTGGGAAAAAAAATAAAATTGCCATTTTTTCGACAAAACTACTAAAACTAATAATTTTTTTGAAAGACAACAAAAATAATACAGTAGGGAAAATGAACCTTAGCCCGAAAATGTACTTTAGCCCAAAGAAATTCCTATATTTTTCTTTAAAAACACGGGTTTTTACTAAAAAAACAAATATTTTAAAAAATTGACTTTTAAATAGGTATAGTTTATTATTTTAATATAACAATAGAAAATAATTAGTTTTTCTTTGGGCTAAGGTTAATTTCCTGGGCTAAGGTTTAATGGCCCAACTGTAATATGAATAGTAAAAAAAGTATTTACAGGTCTGTCAAATATAGAAATACAAAACTAAAGATATTACTAAAATATTGGATAAAAAAAACTATACCAAAAAATCTTGTGATTTGAAAAACGATAAAAACAAAAGCTCAAAAAAATTCAAATGACCAAACCACAATTCAAGCTGAGCGACCTGTTGGACGCCACAGTCAACTCCACCAACGCTTTACCGAACCAGAAGAGGTTCTCCCAGATTTTAGTTGTACTCCAGAAAATCCCAACCGCCGCTGAGTCGCTCGCTTCTTTACTCCAAAGCAAGATGCGAGCATTTTTAAAGCGTCTTGTTTTGAAGCGAGAAATGTATTTTGTTTTGAAACTGATTGACTTTCTAGTCACTTCATCTGAGAAGTTTAGAGCGTGTGTGTTTACTCAACAATTTATCAAACTGATTGTGTCTGTATATTCAATGAAAGTTTGTTGTTAACAAACCCTTCTTAAAACTCTTTGTTACTGTACCATTCAACGATTACATCTAAAATAATGTGAATGGTTATGGAAGACATTTTAGATTTTTTGAACTGACTTAAAGGAGATCATTCAACTTTCTTCTAAACCTACTATTGTTCAAATAAAGGCAGCAGAAGTTTTTACACACTTTTCTTCCTTCCAAAATTTCGCTCCTTTATTACCTCTCGTTCCAAAAATCACAATCTCGACCTCTCAGAGTTTTCTCTTTCAACCGTCGTGCGCAATCTCCGGAATTTCTATTGATGACGCAAACGAGATCGTCTCACTTTCTCAAGACGCAATTGATGATGAGGTCAAAAACAAAACGTTGAAGGAAAAAACAAAAACGCAATTTCTGGATAATTTGAAATTTTTGTCATCTCAACTTAATCTCCCCGACTCTCATATCTCCACAAACCAGAAAGAGTTGGTTGAAAAGGTCATCAAAACAATAGAAAATTCAGAAGTTGAGACAGACTCACTCAAAAGAACATTTTCTGTTCATGAGAACATTGCACAAGCAAAAATCCAGTTCTCGAAACGAAGAGCAACTTCTCTTACTATTGACAGACATAGTAATGAATTTGAAAGACTCGAGAACATGTACGAAAATTATCAGAAGCTTTTTGCAAGTCATTCTTAACTTTTGTATCTCTGTATTCCATTTTGATTATTTTACTATATTTAATAATACATTGAATTTTTTATGTTTCTATTGTATTATATTTATTAATAAATATATATCAAAATGAAATACTTTACTATTTTCATTATTTAATTATTTAGTTTAATAAAAACAGTTAAAAAAACAAATAGTTAAAAAAAACGAAATAAAAATGTTTTTATTTAATATTATAAAAAAAATAAAAAAACACAATAAGATACAAAACTATAAAGTATAATTAAAGTATAATTAAAATAACCAAAACACGACTAATAAAAAACAACAATAAAAAAGATACTATTCGAATTTCATAAAAAAAGATCGCGAACTTCAAAACGATGTCAGTTCCGAAATTAACGATTGTTGAGCAAAAGCAGTTTTCGAAATCGATAGAAGCATTTCAACAAGGTGTATTGATATATTTGTTAGTACGTTCCAGTTACACAGTGACTTTAAAACGCCTTGACAAAACAGCGAAAAAAACGTTTCAAAATTTTCCTATAGTAACTATAAATAATTCCACGACGACGTATGACTTCCAAAAAAAAGTCGAAGAAGAGGCTTTATTTGCAAAACAACTCGAAGAGAAAGAAAAACCGTCTGATCAAGTCCAACGCCATTATGAACGAAATAAAGTCACCATTTCATGTAACCGTTTGTTGGAATTTGTTCAACGGCTGGGATTTACTTTCATTCAACGAGGAACTCGGTCCACTAAATACACCGTCAAACTCAAAAAGATCGCAAAAATCACGGGAAACAACATCACCTTGCAAAAGGAACAGATCTGGCAAATCGGAAAAAAGACCGTCGAATACATCAAAACACTCTTTGGCAAGAATGATGAAGCTACCGTCGGAATCGACTTGTTGGTCCAATTCCCAGAGATCTCCACTCCACTCGTCGATGTCTCATTAAACCAAAAATCAAGGGATTTCAACAAAAATGAATTCGCCGTCAAAATCGTCGATGAATTCGTCGAAAACAAACGCAAAGAAGTCACTCAGAAAATGGAGGAGGACTTTTCTAAAGCAAACAACCTGAAAGATACCACCAGCGACAAACAGGTGGCAATCACTTCAAATAACATTTCTAATAATATATCAAATAACATTTCGAATAACATTTCTAATGAGGCATCGGAATATCCCGAAAAGCCACAAGAAAAGATCGAAATGGTCGACAACTTCGATTTGGAATTTGGAGACGTCAAACTGGGAGACGAGTTCTTGGTAAAGGAACAAAAGGAAATTTCATTTGAAGGGTCAAGGAGCTTTGTTAATTCAGTTGACCCAATTAACTCATTCTTCTCACCTAATGATATCAATAGACAACTCAAGAAGTGAATGAATGTGTTTTAACTAGTGAAATGCTATAATTTATTATTCTGTGTATAGTATTTGCTTTGGATATAGAACCATTAAATTATAATAAATATTGTTAATATTTTACTATACATATTGGAAAAAAACTATACTAGTACGATACTAGTAAATATATAGTTCCAGGAAGACAATAGTATTTAAGATTGAAAAGGATAAGTTAAAAAATGATAAGCTAATATATCCCTCACACACGGGAAAAAGTCGTAAGATATTTTGGAGTGATTTTTTACTTCTTCCAAAAGAAGTTTTGGTTCGTCATTTGTTGAAGGAACACATGACAGAAAACTCAAAAAGAACAGATGCAAACTACTGAGCCATCAGCTACTATTCAAGACGATAGTTTAGTCACTTCACAATCGTCGGAGTATTATAATGGAAATGCAAAGACTTCGTACGTCCCAATGAATACTTTCTTTGTGACGGCAGAGAATCAACAGCAAGTCAATGTCCAACCGATTCCTCAACAAGTCGACCAACCCATTAACTACGCTCCTCCTCCTTTGAATCAACAACTCCAACCTCAACATCAAGAAAATGAACTCCAACAAAGCGTCCCAGTCTATCTCCAAAGCACTCAATTCCCACAAAACGGGAACTACCCAACTCAAGGATACCCAATACAACCACAAAATGGCATACAACCACAATTTATCGTCAACGGCGACGAAGCGATGAACATCGACGCAACGAAAAAATATATCGAGAAAAGAACGGAAGAAAGAAACTGTAAAATTACTCTCGTCTTCCTCATCATCGGAATCATCTTCTGCCCTTTCCTCGTTGCTTCTTTTGTCATCTCACTGAGATGCGAAAACAAAAAATATCGAATGCTCGGAAGACTCGCTATGTTACTCTTCTTCTTGGAACTCTCAGCATCCTTTATGTTCATCATCCTTTCTAGTTAATTCAATAGTTCTTTGTCATTCTTTGTACGCTGAGAAGAGATCGCGTTTGTCAATTAATCATTTTGTTTTGTCAACTGGAATTTATAATATTTTGTATTATTAAGTATTATTAAGTATAGTTATAGGATTGAATGTGAGTATTTAATAAGGCGGAACGAGAAGTCAGTTTTTGTCTGAAATAAATTATTTTTTAATGTAAAATATCACTGTTTGAAAATGACGGAACATGATGACTTAGGAAATGGCTTGTGAAAAAAAAGTCAAAAATACGTCAAATCTTGTGTATTTTTTCATGCCATTTTTATTGAAATTGGGTGTCGTTCCACCTTGTAAAAATAAAAGAAGATGAGATTGAGATGGTTGAAACAACAGAATTTTTAAGGCTTGTAAATTGATTCAAATTTTATAATTTCTTAGCATTCAACAAATGTCGTACCATTAAAAATTATTATGGTGATTCGACTCCAAAACAAAGAAAGTGTTTCTTTCTTTAAAAGACACTTTCTTATGTGTTTACAAAACAGTGTAAAGAAGACTAAAAATTCGGGAAATAAGCTCGAGTAGTGTTTAATGAGAAGGAAAAAGAAAGAAGAGAAAAGTGTCGAAGACAAGTAAAAGTGGAATATAAAAGGGTTTTGAATGGGATCTTTACATTGCAGTCTATGAAGTTTGGGAAGAAGTTCAGGGAGGGTATGACTGTTGAGTGGGAGGACCAGTACGTTACTTTTGATGTGCTTCGAGTTTGTGGTTTTGTTTTTGTCGGAAAAGTCAAATGGAACGTTAGAAACTTGAACTTAATCAGCTCAACACAACGAGTTGCACCTATTTTTTTGCACCTTTTAACATAAAATCATTTTTGTTATTTGATAGAAACAGTGTTGACAAATAGAACCGACTTCTCAATTACGAGAGAATGAAGGAACAAGTCAGTGCAATGAAGCAAGAAGGCGAAGATATTATTATCGAAATGAGTACCGAAGACGCTTTATCCGGACCACAAAGTCCCGAAGACAATTCGAACGACGAGGCAAATGGAGATTGTGTGTTGTTAAAGACGAAAATGGCCAATGAAGAGCAGTTTGTTTCAATTTTTCCGTCTAAGTTGACAAGTTCACAGAAAGGAATTTTTGGGTTGGGTTCGATATGAATATGGAAAAGGTCGACTTGTTCTATTGCGAGCGTATGAAGGAGTCCGCGAAATTTCTTCAAGAGTTTATGACACGACTTGTAGCGTTTGACCTTCTTAAGGAAGACCCAAAGAATGAGCGGAAAGGGAAACTTGCTCAGATAATCCGGAGTATTGAAAACCACGAAAAGAAGGGGATTTCAAAGGTCTTGAAATACGATGAGGAGGACGATGAAAAGAAAGAACGAGAGAAAGAGCAGCGTGAGAATTTGAAAATTGCAGCAAAAATGTTTCAAGAGACTGAGAACGTTGGTTCAGAGATCGATACAATTGACCAAACCGAAGCCAAACTGAAAAGAGAGAAAACGCGTCGAATGACATCTGCTGATAAAAGTGAGTTACGACAAAGGAGCGTGTCAATGAGTAGTGATTACTCCACAACATTCAGTACAATGAGTCATGAAACTGAAGATGACAGTGGTAGTTCTGACGCACCAGAGAACAAAACTGACAGCGGGAGTAAAAACGAAAAAGGGGAGATCAATGGTGTTGTGATTTTGTCTCCGCCAATTCCCCCAAAGCACAGCGAAATTTCAAGAAGAAAGAAGAACAAAATGAAAATTGCAGCCGAGGAGTTTTATCGAGGGCTTTTATTGCTACAGAACTTTTGCAGTTTGAACAATGAAGCGTTTGTGAAATTGGTGAAAAAGAGCGACAAAGTGACTGGATGTAAACGGAGAAAGACAGTTGAACGCACAAACTTGGGTTCAACTAAGTTTTTTCGAATGGTCGAGCTGAACGCATTAATTGTCGAGACCAAACAACTCTTCGAGAAGTCGTTTCATGGAGAGAACAAGTTGGACCGGTTTAAGACAACATTGTATGACATATCGCCCGTTTCATCGTGGAGACTTGGCGTATTAATTGGAGGACTGATCATGTTACTTGTCTTAATGATTGTAAGAGTTGTGAGCTATGTTCTAGAAATTAAGGTAGACACAGTGGACAGTTCGACGCGTGTTTTGACTGAAAATGAAGTGTTTTGTGTATTACGAATAACGCGGATTGTACTACTAATTTCGACATTGGAATTCTTTTGGGGTGTGGATATGTTCGTATATAGAAAAGCGCGTATTAATTACCACTTCATATTTGACATGAACAATTACAAGTACAGTTTTTTGGATGGGTTACAGGGTGGTATCCAAGAGTGGTTTTTCTGTGTGTTGTGTATTTACGGGATGTTACTTTGCTTGTCACCACCAACAGGATTTGTCTTTTTGAACAAAATACCATATTGGGTATTCACATTAATCAACGTGTTACTTGCGTTTTTGATCTTTTTCATCCAACAAATTCGGCATCCGTGGTTGATTAAGACCATATCAAGAATTGTTTGTGCGCCGTTTAAACGTGTTTATTTTAAAGACTTCTGGTTGGCGGATCAGATGACTTCAATTGCTCCTGCGTTCAGTGACATCATGTTTTTTGTCCTGTTTTTCTTTTATGGATTTGTCAACTTCGCGTATGATAAGAACGGCCGCCACGCCGAATTTACGGGCGTCGAGATGATGAAATACTCTAAATATTTTACACCAATCATCTCATGTCTTCCACCGTTGTTCAGATTTTTGCAATGTTTTAGGTCCGCGAGAGACTCGGGTAATAAGTATCAGTACGCCAACGCAGGGAAGTATTTCACTTCAATATTAAACGCTATTGGTGGAGGCATTCGTGATGTCAAGAAAGACATCACTGTTCCGATATACGCAGGACTCAACACAATCAACTCGTTGTATTCTGGCTCGTGGGATATTCTGATGGACTGGGGGTTGATGCAAAAGTCGTACAACTTCTTAAGAAAGAAGACTATGTATCCAAAAATTGTGTATCCGTTCGCTATTGTGTTTGATATCACTCTTCGGTTTGCATGGGTGCTCAACCTTGTTGTGATATATTGCAATTGGTTTGACAATCAGATAGTTGTGAAGTTTGTTTGAATATGTATTTAATGTTTTTAGTGATTACCATAATTACCATAATTAATAATTATATACCATAATGCAAAACAAAATAATGATATATAGAGAATCCATTTCTGTGTTATTAGCGATCATCGAAGTTGTCAGAAGAGGTGTCTGGAACATTTTCAGAGTCGAGTTTGAAATGACAAACAACATGGATAAGTTCAGAGCAACAAAAGAGATTCCTTTGCCCGTCCCAGACTAGATTGGTTACTTATTGTTTCTTTATTGAATATTTTGTTGAATTTGTTTTCTGTTTGAAGAGTCTTTCTAAAATTACAAGTTTTTAAATAATATAATATTATAGATTAAACTAAAAAAGATAATAAATAAACTGTTTGATATTATTATAAAAACACAATAATATTTATAAAAGTGCACTTTTCTTCAAGCAAAGAAAAAAAAAGGAAAAAAAAGAAAATAAACGAGGAAATATTAAGATTTTGAAAACTTTTCGTGGAGTGTTTTTGAGTCGAATTATCATTTAAAATACAAGTTAATTGTCTGTGTAAATTAACTCATGTAATTCATTCATTTTCGTTAATTTTGTTTTTAGAATAGTCAGAATCATGGAAAAACACCAAAGAATGGTTCTTCTCTATGTATTAAATTATAATTAAATTATTATAATTATTGGTATAATCATCTATCACTCGAACACAATTATTGATAAATTTTAATTAAACAAAACTACTCATATAGTTTAATACATATTAGGTTTTTAGTTGGTAATTATTCAATTATTATATAGTTTCGTTTAATTAAAAAACAACTATAAAAGTCTTTCACAAAGTTGGTGATCTAACTTTATTTATATTAACAAAACCATTAAGAATAACAACCTAGATTGTTTTTTAATTTTTTTCGGCATTATTTACATATGAAAACAATTCAAAGATAAAACATTGTTAAATAACTAAATTTTAATGAAACGAATTACCAATTTGAAAAAAATACCTAATAACAGAGTATTTAATTTTAAGATAATTATAACTTACATATAGTTTTAATTAATATTTTTAATAGTAAAACAATAATAAAATATATTAATATAAACCATTACAATTCTTTGTTGTTGTTTAAAATTGCTTGGAATTTTTTGAGTTGATAGTAACTAGTATAACAACCATTATTAATTATATTTTTAACTATTTATGAAACAAATTAACTATTTTTGAAAATAAATCATTTATTTTTGTCTTTAAAAAGTTTTTTATTTTAGTTAACAAAAAAAAGCCGTTTTTTTATTTATTCTTTTACTTTAATTGAAAGATAAAAAAATCGATCATTTTTTTTTTTTTTTTTGTGATTGACAACTTTTTAAAACCAGAACAACGACAAAATACCAAACAAAAGAATAACAGACACACTAATTTATTATAATATTTTATTATTAATTTTAATTAAACAATTAAATAATTCGATTACTAATAATTTAGTTTTCAGGCGTATAGAAATAAGATGCAAAGCAGAGTTTTTTTGACCAAAAATAATACAATGTTTCCATATAGTTATAAATTGAATACTATTGAAAACACTTGAGTTAGTGTTTTTTGAATCGTTGTTGTTTGATAACTCCCCGAAAATAAGCATAAAAAAGGGTTTACAAAAAGTAGATTTCACATTCATAATGGCGGCTAAGGCAACACAGCCATTTCTCGACGAGGTGATGCACGCCGATATTAATACATACAATCCAATCAAAAACACAATAAGTCCGCCACTCCATTGTATCCAGTCGTATGAAAAAGCAGAGAATGGCTTTATTAAAATACGAACGATAGCATACTCTTGTGGCAAATTGGAGAGTGTTAAAGAGCTTTTTAAAAACAGAGATTTGTTTTACTCGACTTTCCCCGAAATAACACACATGAAGGTACTCAATAACTCGAGAATTGAATGTCACTCGATTTGGATCTCTGACAACCAAAAACAACTTTACAACTTCCAAGAAACTGTTATTGAAGGAGACAACTATGTGTCACGACTTGAAACAGACTACACCCCCAAAACAAGTGTCTACTACATCTTTGTCTGTGAAAAACATCTCTCTGGATTGAAATACACGTGTGAAATGAAAATACTGAATGGCACAGTGACGTACAGAAATTTTTTAAATATCATCAACAACCAACGAATTTTTGTGTATTACATTTGTGAGAGAATGAACGTCACGCGGGAAGGGTATATCCTTCTGAATTCAGAACGCGAGTTTTATCAGAGAATGGACCAGACTGCATTATACCCCCGTCTTATTTATCTCAACGAATTCGAGAAAATATTAACTAATGAGGAATGTACACAAATTATATTTATAGGCAAAGTCCAACACCAAATGCCACTCAATACAATACTCTCCGGAATCCATTTAACTACAATTTCAACCCCTTTTTTTCCGAAAATACAAACAATTACAGAGAATAAAAAATCAAGTTATTTGCACTGTGAGTCGCCATTTTTAGCGGACGGAACTATACAAACAGACATCGCTTTCTTTTCAAGAATAGTCGAAGGAAATATCTTCTTTACATGCCACTCAGTCCACCACCCTTTGTGTCGCAATAAACATACTAATAAAAAGTTCGAGTTGGTCATTGCAGCGGAGATGTTCGACGTGTCTCCGAACGGATCTGTGGAATCCAATTTTTACTACCAATTTTACTGCCCAGACTTTGCTAAAGCAAGTCCAAGAAAGCACGCAGTCATGTTTATGGACGTCTGTAACTGCTTTTCTGCATATCGACTTATGATCGAGTACAATATGCAATTTCCAAAATTGGTTGATATCAGTGACCAATTAAAAGTCTCTCGTATATTACTGGCGTACATCATACGTGTTGGTGTATATATCAGAAAAAGGAAAGTCCTTTGCAGCCACGACGAACGGAACACAAGAAGGTGTGACAAGAAAGTTTCAAATTACTTAGGGCAATTAGATGACAAGTTACTTGAAAACATCTTTAGCTTCTTGTCACTTGAAGACTTGATGAAAACAATGGAAACGTGTAAGAAGTTTTATGGGATGATACAAAAGATGGACAACATCTGGAAAGTATTTTATACCATCCACTACGCGCCATCTATTTTTAATAAGACTGACTATCATA
>NW_004440331.1:63621-65917 GCF_000330505.1 Entamoeba invadens IP1
ATACCAAGTTTTATGTGATGACAAAAAGCGGAGACATTTATCGATATGGCAGAAACTTTTTAATCCCAGCCGACAGATATTCATTTCCCAAATTCACAGGGGCTAGTATCTTTATCCGCTCACAAGAGGTGATCGGTTGGGACACTTCCAAAGTGTGTGGATTTGATTTTGGTGGGGGTGAAGTGGTCTCCAAATGGGAGCACAAGACTGAAATCTGTGGGGAGATGTACAACAAAATTTCGGAGAGTCAAATAGCTGGTGTTATGGCAGACAATACCATTGAAGTCTTCGATTATCGAAGTGATACTGTGATATACAAACTTGGTAAACGTCCCGAGCGGTTAACTGCATATGACACTTTTGATGATTATTTTGTTATAGGTGGGGAAGATGGGTGGCTTGAGATGTTTGATCGTCGCAAAGACAATATAAAGATTGACACCAAGATCAAATTTGGTCGTATTAATGTTATTAAGTGTGCAAATAAGATGATCTTAGCTGGGGAAGGTAATGTAGTCTCTTTTTATGACTTAAAAGGTGGCAATTTTGGTGTAGGTACACAGCTCTATATTCACAATAGCTTAGTTACTGCAATTGACATTGGAGATGATCATTGTATGTCTGGCTCCAGTCAAGGTGAGTTGATTTATTATAAATACTTATAATTGTATAATTTCTATATTTATTTTGGTTTGACAAAAATTTTATAAAAGCTATTTTTATAGTAAAATTTATTATTAAAAACTGATTAAATGGTTCTTTGTTATAATTATATTATTATCTTATTATTATCTTATTAGTAAGAAATTATAAAAGAAAGCAGTCCATTAAATCCCACCTTTAACAGACAAACGACGCAAATGCTGTAAAAAGACTGCCAAGGTGACATCTTCTGTGACAATAATATCCTTTTGACTTGCTCCTGGTGTCACTGCTGGGTCCAAGACTGTCATCAAGAAACGTTGATTTCCGGAGTATCTATTGCACACATAAATTCTTGGGGCTGGGATTCGGTCTTTAGCCAACTCGTGTGCGTCGTCCTCTGGCTTCTGATAGAACAATTTGAGTCCGGCGTACTCCTCCTTTTCTTCCAATTTCTGTTTCATCCAGTCGACAACTGCTTCTCCTCTGAAAACGACCAAGTAGAAGAATGTGTCGAGTAATAAGATCGAGTCTGATTCAACTGATTGCATTGAGAGTAAAACGGGATTTGCTTCTTGTCCGACTTTGTAACAGTCCAACGTGGGTTGGATCATAGTAAGGGAATTAACTACATTCTCTCTCATTAAAGCACATCTGAATGTTCTTGTTTCATCCGGGGAGCAATTAAAGACTTGTAAGAAGTGGCTTCTTCTCAAGTGATACATGAACTGGGGCAATATCGAGAAATTCGGACCTAAAGTAAATGACGCGGGCTCATCTTTTCTAAACTGGCCAAACTTGTTACACGTCCTCAAAAGTGCTCTATCCAACCATCTCATCGCGTCACGTCCACTCTCAGCATCCGCCTTATAACTCGCGCACCGCGCTAAGACAACAGCGGCCGTCTCTTGATCAAAACCGGCAGATATCTTTGACAGCCCTTCTTGTGACAAATTAGAGAAGAGTCTGCATATGGTAGTAACTCGAGTATAAGTCCTTCCTACAGTGTCTTTATAGCTTGTTATGATCTGAACAATACCCTGGCGACCAACTGGAAGTGGGTTCGTGTCGGGGTTCACTACCTCAAACAACAAACAGAACGAACTGTGTTGATCGATTCCTGATGTCGTAAACGAACTCCCTGATACTCCAAATTCCTCGGGTAGTGTTAATAAATTGGCATATGTTTCTTTGGATGCTATCGCGTTCACATTACCAACACAAGACTTCACTTTAATCTCGCGACTACACTTCACTGCCATAGAGAAACAATACTTCGTATTCAGTATTTCGTCTCCTTTCAATATACGACCCAATGTGTCACTAACTGTCTCATGGGCATAGTCTTCATGCATTGTGAGATATCCATTCGTCTTTTGTACTACACTCGACATTTCTAACATCCCAGTTTGGTCCATAGAACACGCGTAGACATTACACACAATATTTCTTGATACAACTCTATTGGCTATATCCATGTAGAAGCTTTGAGCTGATTGTAAGTGCTTCACTCGCTCCTGTTGGATGTCTGTGTGTGTTCGGATGTTCTCTTTCAAATCGTCTGAACACCAACCCGGGACAAAGGTACATGGCCCGCTCACAAACTATGATAGACCCGGATGTCTTGCTTCTAAAGTGCAGCAGCCGCAGAAGA
>NW_004440331.1:66017-74982 GCF_000330505.1 Entamoeba invadens IP1
CCTGAAACAACCAACCCGGGACCAAAGGTACATGGCCCGCTCACAAAACTATGAATAGAACCCGGAATGTTCCTTGCTTCTAAAAGTGCAGCAGCCGCAGAAAGAGCAGCGCCATTACATCGAAGGGGACGTCGACCATCCGGCACACTCCACTCGTCATGCGACAGATCCTCGAGAAGGTTCATTAATGCAAACTCGCACTCGGACAATGGCGCAAGTAATTGGTTGATCACACGTGTCGTCAGTATCGTTGTTAACGACTCGGCGGTGTAAGCCTTTTGTCCAGATAACATATAAGCTCTTGGACATTGCGTCGATGACATGTCATAGACTGAAATGTGTTTGCCGTAGACGATCAACCCGACATGGATTGACTGTGGGATAGTCGCCAATGACAACGAAATCGTCGATTTAAGTGCGTCCAACTCTTGTTGAGGAGCAGTTGTGTCGATTAAGAAGAGTAAAGAAGTTGGTTGTTGTGTTTGTGGCAATGTGACGTATTCCACGGTGGTCGACTGGTAACATCTGGGGTCATTTGGTAATTGATTGCGTGAGTTACACAACGGGCAAATCCAATTTTGGGATTGGTAATCGACTTGACACCATGGGTTAATGATACACCCACACGAACAAGTGATTGGTTGGTTTGTGTATTGTATCTGATTGTTCGTAGTGATTTGGCCTTTAAGTGGTTGGTAGATTAACCCAATTGGAATATCTAGAAACTTCTCAGAATCGCCTTTAGTCGAAGGCCAAACGTTCCACGTTAATCGGACACCATCGATATCTTCTATCTGGTCTGCGTCCATCCCGTGGTTTTCTGGTTTGTCGGTGATTTGTTGTGTAGTGTTTTGGTAATTCTGAGTCATGGACTGTTCTTTCTTTTTTAAGTTCTTAGTCACTTTATAGATTCGTATAATATAATAATTTATTAGATGGATGATATTTTTTCTATAGTAAATGTTACAATAATTATATTATATAAATATTATATTAAATTATAATAATATAATAAAGAAAGTCAAATGTAATTGTTAATGCCAGACTAAAATGACATAATAACTCAGGGTTGGTGGGAGTAGTTTAATAATCTAGTTATAATATTATATATTAAATTACAATAATTTGATATATATTTAGAAAACACGTCACTATTACAAAAAAAACTTATAAGAAAAACCAAAATTAAACCATATTTAATTATAAATAAACCATATACTATTTGTGTATAGAGTTCACTTGTTTCCAATGAAGAAATGGGAATTGGCTGTGTTATTTTAATTGTACAAAGAAACAGAAGTGCAGAATTCAAAAAGAGGGTTTTATGAATAAAAGAAACCAATGAATCAATCCAACTCAAAAAACCTAGACAAATTATGGAGCAAGTGAAGCACGCAATAGCTACATTGTACTCAAATCAATCTGCTCCTGACGATCAAAAAGCAGCCGATCTTTATCTCCAAGACTTTATGAAAAAGAAGGATGCATGGGGAGTTATTCCCGTCTTACTTGCATGTCCATCAACAGGTTTGTGTTCTACTTTATTAGTTGTATTGAGCAGTTCAATAATTTTAAAAGAATAAAATGACGAGTTAACACTCAGATCCCCTCTTTTTTCAACACATCTATTATGGTGCAATAATGTTAAAGAAGAAGATGTGTTACAACTTCAAAGAAGTCTCTGATATCAAGGAGATGTTTACTTTCATCACTCAAATGTTAGTCACATATAAATCAATTCAAATGGTCACCGTTCATTTATCACAAGCCCTCACAGCGCTCTGTGTCCAAAGTGATCAGTGGAGCAATTTCCTTCCACTGATCATCGAGCGGTTCCCAGTTACCATTCCCGAGAACGTTCCTATTCTTTTAATGATCTTTTCATCTGTCGCAGAGGGATTAGACCGCCTTAGTTTCACTAATAAAGACATTCTCTATTCTCTTCGACAAAGCTTAGCGTCGACCTCTTCCCAAATCATTCAATTCATTTGTGACAGTTTCAAGTATGATGCCAAGAAGAGTTACGAATGCTTATCTTCGTGGATGAAGTATGTCAAAATACCATTTCCCGTGTTATTGCAACACAATGTCATTCAAATCATCTTTTTAGGGTTAAAGGACAAAACACTCTTTCAATATGTGACCGACGCTTTTGTGTATTACTGCCGCATTTTAAAGAAGATACCAGTCGAGTGTCCACTCGAAGATGTGGAAACACGAGAGAAAGTGGCTGTAGGTATCCTTAGTGAGTTGTGTACCTCAATTCCTATGTTAATAACACAATATGGTCAAAGTGCTTTAGAAGAGCTTTCGGAGTTCTTTTTGGTGTATCTTCCAGTGTTAACAGAGTACTTAGAAGTGATGCCATTTGATGGCGTCACGAAGTACTTTGTCATCATCTCGCAATTGACATCAATCAAATCGGAGGATATCATGGCGTATATCTTTGAGAGTACAGACTACTTCTTTACACATTTAGCACAAGTAGATGACAAGATGAAGGATCAAGTCACTGCAGTGATCAAAATACCATTCTTACAGATCTTTAAGAACGTTATAACAATTCAAGCCATTATACCAGACGGATTGGATGTCGAAGAACAAGAGGACTTTGCTTATTATCGTCTTAAAACACTTACAGAGTTCTTGAGAGAGATCTCTAGTGTGATAGACATGAAGGACATCTTACTTACCATTGAGATGTGTTTGGCTGGGAGTAATAGTGACTGGCATAAAGTTGAAGGAGCCATCTTTGGGCTTCGAGCGATGGTCAGACTGATAGAGGTGAGCGAGAAGGAGTCAGAAATCGATCAAATAGTTAATCGTCTTATTGGTGTAGTTATCAATATCCACAGCGATAAACTTGAATTGATGCATACAACGATATTCACTGCAGGAAGGTTCTGCGAGTGGATCCACTTGAAGTGTCCGGGGTATGCTCTTAAGGCCATGGATTATATCATGAAGTATGCTGGAGTACCAGAATTGGCGGAGGGGGTGTTTGTGTCCTTTGACAATTTGTGTGACACATGTGCGGATGTCTACCAACAGTGTTTTGAACAACTCACACAAGTGTTTATTACCGTGTATAAAGACGTGGTACCAAATTGGAATGTGAATGGAGATACATACAAACCACTCATCAGCGGGTATGCATCACTCTTGAATAAAAGGAGTCGAGCGGATCAAGACAAGATGCTCTATTATTGTATCAACCCAATTGTTGAGGAACTCAAGAAGTTTACATCAGAAGTACTTGTATGTACTTGTTTGAGTATTATTATGACTTGGCTGAGATACACAAATAAATTGGATATGGGAAGTGGAATTATTGAACTTAGTAACAGAATGAATATGATAGGAGTCATCGAGAGTATTGTGAATAAAGGGATTGACATGAAGAATGAGAAAATAGTTGAGAGTGGAGTGAGTGTAGTTGAGTATTTCTTATATGCAGTTGGGAGTGGTATTTACACTGTTGCGAATGGGATGGTTGAGATGTCTAATAGATGGTGGGAGAGAACACATCATAGTTCTGTTGTTCAATTGTACATTGCGATTATTAAGAGTCTCTTTGTGGACTCTGAACGTGGGAAAACTATGCAACAGACTGGAGAAATAAGAGAATATATATTTAAAGTATCTGTACCTATGCTCGATATGATATTCCAGTATCTGATTGCACAAGACGAACCAGTGTTTGATACAATAATTAACGCATTTGCACTTATCATATACCTTTACTCCGCACTTCCAATGGACTTTGAAAAGACAGTGTTGCACAAACGGGTAGTCCCGTGGGCTTTACACTTCTTAAAATGTCCACAGAAAGATGTTTATGTGAGTGTGATAGACACTTTAATGATGTACTTTGTGACTTGTAAAACTCCATCATCGTCGATTTGTTTATTGCAATGTGGAGAAGACCTCTTGTTTTCTATATTCAGACTTGTTAATGCTTTTCCAACTCGTGAGAGAGTCAACGTCACTATCGATTTCTTGTGGTCTTTGTACACCACTGAGCCGGAAACAGTCACTCAGAAAACACTGAATGTCATTCAAAAGAATTACTCGTTTTTGCCAAATGGAATACTCATTGAGCTTTCAAAGACTAATTTGAACAAGGAGAACTATAAGAATAACGTTGAAGACTTCTTCTATGTATGCAAAGAGTCGTGTTAATTTAATTCCACTGGATTATGTATAGTTGTTTTATAATTCATTACTATAATTGTATAGTTTATTTTTTTCAAGTACCTTTTCGAATCAGAATTGTACTATAAATTCAAATGGTTTCTTGTAATTAATTAAATGTAATTTTTATACTATAGAAAAGCTATAAATTATGAAACCATATTATCATTTTTGAATAATTTTTCACAAAATATTTGAATAACAACTAATAAGTAAATTATTAGTATTTATTAACATCTCCAAAGTATTCTTTATTTATAAAAAGAATAATAAAAAAACATTAAAAATATGAACGTAAAAACGCCTAACTAATTAGTTTTTCAAAAAATATTCAAAGGAGTTGAAACAAAAGAAGGAGTGTTAAAAAACACTTTTGAAGAAGAAAGAACTCGAAATAATCCAATAACTTGAAAAAAGAGCAAATTAATGAAACCCATTCCAACAAGTTTGTTGTTATGCGACACACAAAATTTGCCAGAGACCAAGCGTTAAACACTTAAGTGAGCTTTCGACTACAGGGCGTTATGTTTAACATCAAATTTGTTTCAATGTCGCAGTCGTACAAAACACTTCCACTTGTTACTTTGATGTATTCCAGTGTCGATGCATTAATTTCAAATATATATAGTAACATTAATAAAACATCGAGAGAGAGTGTGTACCTTTCTTCATTTCACTCGGACATGTTTTTAAAGCTAATGGTTCGTATAGAAATCTGTACTAAAGAGGTTTACTTATCTATTCCTTCTGGTCTCAAAAACGCAAGCAATGCGCCTAAAGTCCCCCAACGAAAATTTGCAAAGCAAGTCCTGCCAGATTTCAATGATAGAGGGTACTGGGAAGTGCGACTCAAAGACTTGGCACATGAAGCTCTTCAAAAATTACAAGGGTTTTACTTCGACCAGTCTGCTCTAGGAAATTACTTCTCATTTGACTATACCGACTACTCAACTAATTTCTACGCACTCAAATCAGTGTTTCTCGGCGTAGACATCAATTTATTAACTAAACCACTGTTCGACGACTACGCACAATCACCCGAAGAAACATTCTCAAACGACTGCTCGTCGAGTGAACAGTCTATTACCCCTCCCCTCTCAGGTCAAAGGTGTAAGACTTTACCACCAAATGCCTTTGTTGGGATTTCACAGAACCTGATGAGACCAACTTCACCACGAAACACTCCACGTTTCACGACAAATCAGTCTGTAGTGATACCAAAGGATAACCCTAAAGAGCAAATCATAGTTAGTGTGAAGAATGTGAGGATCTTATTTAGAAACGATGTGTGGGTGGAGCGACAGAATGAAGAACATGACGGGAGGATAGTGGTGACCTCAGCTAAGTTCTGTTTTATCGACTCGAATGATGGGCAATTCAACATTTTTGTTCCACTGACAAAGATCGCCGATCTGAAGAAAGTCAACACAAAGAAGACTGAACATGTCAGAGTGCTTGAATTCTCCACTAAAGAAAATGTCTTTGTCAAATTTTCATTTCTAAAGAACAGACAAGGGAGGAAAAGTGTGTGCACTGCTATCAATGCAACAACCTTCTCGCCACCAATAACTATGAACGTATTTAAATTGTTGGACCTCGAGGTGAAGAGAATTACTTATTACGACGTCTTAGACGAATTCATTCGACTTGGGTTGAATAAGACGGATCAGTGGAGAGTGACCCTCATCAACGACGACTACAAATTTTGCCCGACATACCCTCGCGAGTTGATTGTACCTAAAGAGATCAGCGATGAAGTGTTACTGAAAAGTGGGGAGTATCGATCCCGACATCGCATACCGGTACTTACATGGGTCCATGAGAATGGGGCTTGTGTAGTTCGTTGTTCCCAGCCGATGCCTGGGATAGTCGGGAAGAAGAGTGAAGAAGATATTTCAGTCTTAGAAATGATTGGGAGATGTGGTCAAGTGACAACAAGTAAGTTGCATATATTAGATTCACGGCCGAAAGCGAATGCGGTAGCAAATATAGCGATGGGTGGTGGATATGAAGCGGATGAAGATTATCCGTTTAGTGTGATGGAGTTTGAGAATATTGATAACATTCATGTAGTGAGAGAAGGATGGCAGAAGTTATGTGTGATGTGTATGGGGTTACATCCACAAGACCATACGACTACTGTCACGACATCAATTGAAGTCCAAAATTGGTGGAAAGTGCTGACAACCATATTTGCTTCATCTATTAAGATGTGTCGATATCTTGAGAGTGGGGAGAGTGTATTAGTTCATTGTACTGATGGATGGGATCGAACAAGTCAATGTTGTTCTTTATGTGAAATGATGTTAGACCCGTACTTTAGAACTTTAGACGGGTTCGTCGTCTTAGTCGAAAAAGACTGGAAAAGTTTTGGACATCGCTTTATGACTAGAAGTGGTGTGGGGGCTCATTGCCCACACGGACAATATTCCCCAGTCTTCCACCAGTTCATCGAATGCGTGTTTATATTACTCACTAACTACCCTACCATGTTCCAGTTCAACGAGGAATTTTTACTCGAAATCGATGACGCAGTGTTCTGTGCTAATTATGGAACGTTTTTGTTTGATTGTAGTATGGAAAGGGATCTCAACCGAGTCGATGAAAGAACTCTTTCTTTATGGTCGAATGTCTATGAAAACAGAGAAAGGTTTTCTAATCCACAATACATCAAATCCTCTGATAAAATGCATACATATGGTCTCCCTAAATTTGTGCTTTGGGAAAAGTATTACTTCGCAAACAGAAAATACTAATTACATGATACTTCGAGCATCATGTAGTGGAATCAAATAGAAAGATGTATAGTTTATTTTACTATTAATTAATGATTCTGTTTTATATACCTACTGGTATTACTAATAGTATAAATACCTATTTTTTTTAGTTTTAGTGTAGAGTTAAATTTATAGTAATAATTGTTTATAATTCTACATTCTATATTTATTATTTGAAATAAGTAAAAATTAAAAATAAACTAAATAAAAGTGAGACATTTAAATAAATAGACATTTAAGATCTTCTTATTAATTATTAAAAAAGATTGAAAAAAGGCAATTTTGGGAGATTCTCTCCAAATGTACATTTTTCTAAACCGCATTTTTTTATTAGTAACTTAATAATACATTTAATAATAAGTATTGTAAATAAAAGAAAGTGTTGAAAAAAAGGAATCAAAGGTAAATGAAATCAAAAGATAAGAAAAAAAAAGATTGAAAAATAATCATACACGAAAGCTTCTTTAAATCGGGAAACTTTCCAAACCGAAATACGAAATTTTTTAATTCGATATCAAAATTTATTATAATTATTATGGTAAAACATCGGGTTGTTCCTCAATTTCAATTTCTACGTAATCACTCTTTGTCATGAGTTGAATGACAACAAATCAAATCAACTTTTTTAATGATATTGTTTTCATTGAGTTAGTGTATAAATTATAAATTGATTATATTAACTATTCTTTTACTAATAATTTCTGAATATTATAATAGTAAACTAAATTTTAATAAAAAATAATAAATATTTGTTTTGTACCCCGAAACTATAAACCTCTCAACACCTAAAATATGGAGTATTAATCAGAAGCTTTTCGATAGAATTTTTTACTAAAGTGAGTATTATTGAATTCAACTGGAACTCGAAAAAAGTGAAAAAGCCAAAAGTGATGTTAAAGAAATTGAATTTCAAGAACAAAACTTTTTTATCTTGTGCGCAGAAAATGCATTTTTTTTCCACATAAAGGAGATATATTATATTATACTATTCAAATGGTATAAATGGTTCAATGTGTATTTATAAGTAACACTACGTGTGAACGTACAATAATTATTGAACCAAAAAACACCCAGAAATATTGTCTTTTGACAAGTCTGGCTTATTGCAATAAAAAGAGAACTTTCACACTTTGAAATCAAAAAGATGCCATTCCTCCCACTTGAAGTAGTTCCAAAGTTGCACTGGGTTGGTGTTATGGATTATGACCTCAGAGTCTTTGATATCATCATGACAACACCATTTGGCACATCATACAACTCATTCCTCTTGCAGACTGCAAAAGGTAACGTCCTCTTCGAGACCTGCAAAGAGAACTTTGCTGCGGAGTGCCTTGAGCGAATAGAGCATGTCATTGGCAAAGAAGGGAAGATCGACTATATTGTCCTCAACCACACCGAACCAGATCACTCGGGGTCACTTGTCCACATTCTTGCAAAGTATCCTGAAGCCACTGTCATTGCAACACCAGCTGCTTTGAATAATGTGAAGTACATTGGACACATCAAGGAAGACACAAAGACGCTCTCTGCACCAAAGATAAAGACACTCGACTTGGGAGACATCCACCTTAAGTTCATCATCCAGCCATTCTTGCACTGGCCAGACACAATGATGACTGTCATCGAAGAGCTCAAAGTGTTGGTCACATGCGATGTCTTTGGTGGGCATTGTGCTGATGACCGTGTCTTCAACGACAAGATGATGGACAGAATTGCTGATATGGATGAGGCGTACAAGCATTACTTCGACTGCATCTTTGGTCCATTCAAGCCATACGTCTTGAAAGGAATCAACTTGATAGAGACACAGATGGGATTCCCAGTCGAGGAACTCAAGGCAGTCTGCTGCAGCCATGGCCCAGTTCTGAGAACAAACATCAAAGAGAACATCGAGAGATACAGACAATGGGCACAACCCCAAGTCCTCAAGAACAAAGTTGTGATTGCTTATGGCAGTGCTTATGGATACACAAAACACATGGCAGAAAAGATAG
>NW_004440331.1:75082-82467 GCF_000330505.1 Entamoeba invadens IP1
AGTCGCCCTTTATGTTGTCAAAGTAAATTCCATTGATGAGAGTATTCATCAAAGTGATATTCTTCATAACTGTTGTGTGATTACCATTAACAGTAATTGTGCAGTTGATGAAGTCGACACTTTCAAACTTGGCGTCTTCGACGTTCTGCGACGTGATGATTGAATTTTCAAAGGACATCTTTTCAAACTCGACGTCTTTCAAAGTCACATTTCTGATTTCAACTCTTCTTGCGACGACATTCTCAAGTGAGCAGTCCTCCATGTATCCACCAACAAACGCCACATCTTGGAGTCGCATCTTTTCAATACCAAACTCAGTCATATCACACTTGAAGAATGTGACTGATGACAAGACACTTTCTCTGGCTTCTTTCTTGATGCTCTTTTTATGTCCTTCCTTTCTCGACTTATATGCTCCTTCGAATGAAACGTCCTTCAAATAAGATTCAGAGAACGTTGATGACTTGACCATTGAGTCTTTGAATTCAACTTTCTTTATAGACCCACCAACAAACTTGAAATCGTTGAGTTGTGTTGATTTGAATGATGTTTCTTCGAATTTTGAATTGGAGAATGTGGTGTCCACAAACTCCGAGTATTTGAATTCAGTCTTCTCGACCTTCCCAGACTCGATTACACTCTTATTTATAGTTAAGTTGTTCATTTTACAATTGTCGACTTTCATTCCCTTCACTTCAACACCATCGAGTGTTCTGTTGTTAATGACTTGATCGGAATTGGAGAAGCCCAAAACGCCATTATCGACACATCCAGTGTGATTATTCATTTCTCTTTCTTCAACAATGACATTAGTCCCATTGCACGTCAAGTTGTGGTAGACATTGTTCTCTGGAATTGGTCGAATGTAGTCACTGCAGTTCATGTAGTTCTTTCTATCTTCAAAAGTGACATTTTTCAATGTTCCATTGCAGTTGATAATGACATATGTCGAGTTCGTATGATCTTCTGGATACACTGGGGTTGGATTATAATTGGTGCAGTCTGTATACTTAGACCTCTCATCCTTTGTCACATTAAAGACATACCCTTTGCATACAATAGTCACTGTCGTGTTAGTACTTCCTGATGGAATATAAGGAGTGCAGTATGGATATTTATTCACGTCTTTTGTTGGAACTTTGAGAAGGTATTTGTTACAGTCCAAAATAGTGAAGTATGGCTTTGGTGGGTGGTAGTCTTCACAATTCGACAATTTAATGCGATCTTCCACTGAAACGTTATACACTTTTCCAGCACACACAATAGTGACATTCTGAACGGAACCACTTGGGACAAAATCGGTGCATTGTGGGAATCTATTTCTGTCTTGTGTAGTCACATTGACTAATGTTGCATTACAGACTATCAAAGTATAAGTAATGTTCTGTGATGGCTTGTAATCAGTGCAATTTGGATAGTTTGGTCTGTCTTGTACAGTAACATTCATGATTGTACCATTACATACAATTGGAATGAATTCTTGTGGTTTGTAATCCTGGCAATTCGTCAAGTTAAGTCTGTCTTCAGCTGACACATTATAGAATTGACCATTACACACAATAGTGACGTTCTGGACATTTCCATTTGGAATAAAATCAGTGCAATTGGAATAAATATTTCTGTCTTGTGTAGTCACATTGACTAATGTTGCATTACAGACTATCAAAGTATAAGTAATGTTCTGTGATGGCTTGTAATCAGTGCAATTTGGATATTTAGGTCTGTCCTCCTGTGTGACATTCATTACAGTTCCATTGCAAATAATAGTCACATTTTGTGGTATATAATCTTTGCAATATGGGTAGTTGTTTCTCTCAGACTCTTTAATTTCAATAACAGTATTATTACAAATTATTTTGATAAATACTGGATTTGGTTCTGGGGTATATTCTTTACAGTCTATAAGAGCAACAGCATCTTCTTTGGTAACATTAAAGTACTCTCCATTACATATTAGGGTAACAGTTTGATTTTGTCCCGATGGAATGAAATCTTCACAATTTGAGTATTTATCCTTCTGATCTGATTTAATTCTAATGAGAGTGTTATTACATTTCATAACTATTATAGTAACTGGTTCACTTGGTTTAAAGTCCTGACAATTAGTCAAGTTAAGTCTGTCTTCAGCTGACACATTATAATAGTTACCATTGCACACAATAGTGACGTTCTGGACATTTCCATTTGGAATAAAATCAGTGCAGTTGGAATAAATGTTTCTGTCTGTTGTTGTCACATTGACTAATGTTGCATTACAGACTATCAACACATAAGTGGTATTAGAATTTTGAGGGACATAGTCAGTGCAGTTAGTATAATTTGCTCGAGTTTCCTGTGTGACGTTCATAAGAGTGCCAGTGCAATTGATAGTCACATATGTTGGTTCTGTGACATTTTCTCTTTTGCCAGATGCCTGGACATCAGTGGCGAATGATGTAAAACACAAAGCAATGAAGATGAAGAACATATGCTTTTTGTATGAATGAAATGGCTTTTATAGTCTTGGGGGGTTTAGCCGACAACAACTCCTGTTGAAAACAGGGAGAGACATCCTATTTTTGTAATTAATATATGAAACTATTCCATTTAATTCTTCAACGTATCCAAATCATTGTAAAATATTATTATTAAGTACTATTCCCATTTGTTTACAGAAAAGTCGAGTAATTATAAAGGTAGTTATATAACTATTTTTAATTGAAAAAAAAAGTTAATATTTTTTAATTATAATTATAACAATGATGTATCCAAACAGTTTTAAAAAAATCCATTCTAAATATTACCAATCCTCTTAATTTCGTTATTGTAAAAATATTATTAGTATATTAATATTATAAACCACACCAATAGTGTTTCTACTTTTTTTTATAAATTACTTATCAGAATATTAAAATATAAAAACTAATTTTTTAGTATTTTTACTATTTCAATTACTTTTTTATAATAATTAATAGTATAATTAAATAATTTAATTCAATACTATTTTAAACTATAAACATTCAACGAAAAAAAGTCTTCTGTTATCAACAGACTTTGAGTTCTCCTTAACAAGAAATGAATAGTAAATAAATAATAAATTAATCCAATACAAGTGCTTGGCATATTGCATTCACAACTACATGACTAGTCACCACGTCATTATCTTCTTCAAAGCACTCAGAAATGGTATTGTTAGTGTTATTCAGTGTTGGGATTGGGAACTTGTAAGTGAACCAATTAAGTTTAGTCACACTCTTTTGGTAATTTGTGACCTTTGGTATTCGAGTGGCTTTAAAAATTTTTTGTTTAGTCTTTTCAGCTTCACTTTTAATAATACCAATTTGTGAATAACAGAAGAGTGGTAGTTCTGTTTGTAATTGGTTTCCACTCAGGAGTGCCTTGTAGTTCTCCAAATTGGTGATTAATTCTAGAAGTTGGATCAAATCGGTAATACAGTATTCTACTGCTTTTTCTAAGTAACTGTTTTTCGTCTTTTTTGACAGGAATTTCCCAACAAAAGCGTTTAAAGAACCAAAAAGTGAAAAGGCGTCATTTTCGAGTGCTTCTGTTGATTCAATATTTTGAAATTCAAGAGGAAGTTTCTTGCCTTTCTTAATAGAAAAGTTTTCATTTAAGAATGAATATTTTTTATAGAACTGGAGCCTTTGGTTGAGTATGGCAGAATACATTTGAGCCCAAAATGAGAGTTGTGAGGAATTTGAGTCTAAGTGAGTCTTTTCTTTTTTTTCAAATGTACATTTTAAATCGGTAAAATATATTGAAAAGTCTCTCCCTTCAATTTGGGTTAAATAATGATAAAGGAGAAGTCCTTTGAATACTTTAAGAATGTCTTTTTTGTCAATCATTTGCATTACTTTTTTAGCAATAGATTTAACTTCACTTTCATTCTTACACTTAGCAAAGTAAGAAAGAGTATCTTCCTCATGGAGTTCCGTCGTCATATAATAATACTCGAGAGCATAGTGAAGTTCAAAAAAGTTCATTGGTGATACTCAGTTCTTTAAACCCACTTATATATTCTTTAAGAACCTTTTCGACTATTTTCTTTAACCCCTTTTACTGAAGATTCTTGAACAAAAATAGATAATGAGTCGTTGTATTTATAAACAACTGCGTCTATGTATAGATAATAACATATGTTATAACTATAGTTTATTTGTTATTAGAAACAATTACAGTTTGGAGTAATTATAGAATAAAAAGTTAATAAATAGTTGTTTTTTATTCACTATATTATTACAATAGGAAAATTATTGGTTACTAGTAAATATGAAAGTTAAAAATATAAACCCTGTTATAAATAGAATGAAGTGGGGTTTAATTTTGGTTGTTAAATGGTAATTCAAATATGATACAATGTACCAAATATTATAGTAAACAGATACAATAATAATTTTGATTTTTGATTTTGAAAAAACCAAAAAAAAATAAAAAAATCAAATTGAATTGGTCATATTTCCTTTTAGTTTTGGCTTTTTTTGATTAATTTTAAGTATTTTTATTTTGGTTTTTGGTTTGAAAAATCCCGAAATCAAAAAAGATATGAATTTTTATTCATTTCCAAAAATCAAATGTTATTAGTAATAAATAAAAATATTATATTGGTCTAATAACATTAAGCTCCAAACCATGGTTTTAAAAAAGAAAAGTTGAAAGAAAAGTGCAGTGTTTCCAATTAATTATAATTATTTTTTTAATTAAAAAAATTATTCATAATAAACTAAAAATAATAATAAAATTATTTTTTAGAAAGAATAATTAAATGGTTAATGAAATTAAATATATAAATAATATTTTATAATTAATTATAATCTTATTTATAGTTATAAATAAGAATTTCATAAAATATATAGTAAAATATTTTAAAAAAAGAATTTATTCTAATTGTTCTGGTTTTAAAAACTTAATTTGTATAATTATAATACTATTTCTATATAAAATAATATAAATCAAAGGTATTTGAACCAATAAAAACTAAACCAGTAAAATTAATTTTGGCAATTCCATTTTAAATATATCGGAGTCAAATTTCAAATAAGAATAAAATCAGTTCAAATTTGTGATCCTCAAAATAAACTAGATTCCAATAAACCCAGACATATGCATACTAAAAAAAAGTTAGTTAGACGAAATCAACATGTCATTGATGATGTTTCTAGCCTCAGTCAATTCCCTACCCATCAAAACACCGCAGTCCATGACTGGAATTTGGAAATTGAGCAGTGCGGTGTTGTGTTTGAGTTTCAGTGCGACAGCTTTCATCCCAGAAACCCCAACAGAATTTTCGTCCCAATTGAGTTCATTCAGTTTAGAATTCGACCTGATCATATTCGACAATGAGAACGCTCCTTTATTTCCAAAGTCATGGCGGCTCACATCCAAAACTTCAAGTTGGTTCTGTTTGACCAAAGTATCAAAGAGTGGGGTGATGTTAATACCAAGTTTCCCTCCTTTGTCTTTCCCACCAGCCATTCTCAACACTTTCAAGGGGCATCCAGATACCAACAAATTACAAATGGCCTTCACTACTTCAACCGAAGTGTTTACATGTTTCGATCGTCCAAAAGCACCAGAGATATTCAACTCTTCTACTTCTGTGTTTTGTGTTAAAGCCTCGCATAACGCTATAATCCCGTCATCACCAATTTCAGTGTCACTCACATCTATCCGTTTCACCGATGTCAACCCAGCAAACATGTGTGCAAAATTGACCATCATCTCTGAGTTGAGATTGCTCTTACTTAAGTCCAAAGTAACCCCCTTCGCTGGAATCTCTTCAATAAACTCTCTTAACACAGCCTTGTCGACAATCGCATTCTGGAGCATCAACTCGTGGAGGTTCTTCATCTTTTCGCCAAGGGTCTTCACACACTCTTGAGTGACTTCTTGAGTGAAGTTGAGCCCTGTAATATCGACCTTGACTACACTTTGAAGTGCACAGACGCATTTAATCAAACTCGTCTCCTTTGGAACTTCACAGTTTCTCATAATAATTTCATTCAGTGATGGCAACATAGCTGAGAGTAACGAAACAAGGAATTCCGCCTGTGTGTAATACATCGAAGACCCAGAGATATTCAAACTCTGTAATGGAATCGATGTCTTCACCTTTCTCAAGTCATCAAGAAACGCTGACATCAAAGCACTCTTCGACAGAACATTCGACAAATTAACAGAAAGGAGTCCGTGGCATCGAATGACAGTACCAATCGCACTGATACCCTTCCCATCCATCTGATTCTCTGAAACGTCCAAATGCTTCAAGACATGCTTCGAGTTCATGTTGTACCCCTCCATCACTTCAGACCACTTCGACCCCAATGAGACATTAATGAGAGCCAAGTGCTCAATCGTTCTGTTTGTCATCAGAATCTCTTTCAGCTGCGAATAACACCGTCTTAAGTTGGTGTCTTTGATGATCACTTTTTTGAAGTAGTAATTCTCTCCAAGCGATCCAAAGATCGGCTGCATATCAATGTCCAACAAACAATCCTCTTTTGTGTTGTTGTAATCGTCGTTATAATATTTCGAAAGGTCTAACGTGTACTCCTCCCCTGGGGTTTGTAAGTTGATGTCCTTCTCAATATCAAAGACAAGCGCTCCATTCATTCTGATACCAAAACTGGCACAGTTCGCTTTGTAGACACCAAGGAATCCGCCAGATTGTTGTTTGTGGTTGAGTGGATATGGCAATATACGAGTCAAGACACCATAAGGCCCAGTCAAGTGGAAGGTCGGTTTACGATAGAACCCATGTGCAAACCCACGCATCATGTAAATCACAAACAAATTGACTTTCTCTCCTCTGATGAAGAGGGTCATCTTTGGTGTGTCGATGATCACACTCATCTCGGTGCCTTCAGTCACTTTGATTGATGTGATCTGTCTACTATACACTCGCTTCACAAATACATTACACTTCATGTCCATGAACGTGAGAAAGTCTTCGTTCGCAAAGCAAATGCATTGCGTCTCATTTTTTGTGTCAGCCTTGTCGATGCTAATGGCTTCTTGCTGTTTCTCCTTTTTCTTCTCGCACATCACCATCCCTTTCATGATGTAATACACATCCATCTTCTGTTTCGCAATTTCTTTTCTAAACAACTTGGTCGTGTCCGTGTTGTCAATGTCGATCAAGTACGACGCCTTCCTCTCAAAGCTCCCCAAGTCCAGAAGTGATTCCAAAAAGAGGTACCGTAAGTTCCCTTGGAAATATCCAGTTAAGCTAGCAGCTGCACTTGACATGTCTTTATGTAATGAAGCAATCGACTTTGCATCCATGAGTCCCGAGTCCTTCAATTTCGTTACTAAGTTACTCGACACCTTCATCATCTTCAAAGTGTTCAATTGGATCCTTCCAAAGTTTTGGTCGAAGAAATGTTGCA
>NW_004440331.1:82567-104186 GCF_000330505.1 Entamoeba invadens IP1
GGAATACAGCAGGTGGGAGTGTAGGAATGAAGTCCGAGACTATTTTAACAGCTTTTGATATCCATTGTTTAAATGTTTCCATATTCCCGTTGATCTGGTCTTTATTTTCAACGTACGTCTCATCAATTTCAAAGGAGTTTCTGTTCTCTGCGAATTCCTCGAAGAAGGGTTTCATCTTTTCAATCAATTGATCAATGAAGATTGCTTCAAACAGGCATTGGCACAACAAATTTGTTGGGCAATTTGGTCGCATCAATTTATCAGTCCCCGCAAATTCCTCAAACTCCAAGTTCATCATCTCGTGAAGAAATTCGTTTGTTATTTGGGCACTAGCGGTCATCGCCAATATCCCACGAGCCGTGTCCAATCCTCCTTTTCCATTGAAGAGAAGATTAAAACTTTGTGGGCAGTGATTTAACATTAAGCAGACGATCGTCTTTAAGTCGTTAAGTTCACGATTGGTGTAGACTAAGTACTTCTCATCTTTATGATCAACTCCACCCTTTTGATTGAACTCTAAAGAAAGCTCAACGGACATTGCCTCGATGCGCTCTTGGATGTGAATAGAAGCGGAAGTTATTGCAGTCGAGTCAGATACTATTGACCCGGAAAAGATCGAAGAAGACTTGTCGGTGCCGCGCGTCCCTTTCTTCTCACGTATCGCTTTGTACTTTTTAAGGTCGGGGGGTGGCTGTAAAGGACATGGCGGAAGTTGCTTCGTCAAGCTCCGCTCGACGTTGTATTTGTTCGAAGAAGTCCCCATAGTCACTTCGCTAAACGCAGCGCTTGAAAACTCGGAAAATGCTTCGGATATGGATAAACGTTTCGACTCGTCGGTCATGTGTGTCGATGGTGATTTTCTAGATGACGATCTCATTTTCTCATTTTGTGGATTTTCTTTTTTGGAAATGCCTTTCCACGTTGTGTTGGTTTTTTAAACCACTTTCGGGATCATAAAATCTGGTTGAGACAAATCTGTTGTTGTGCTATTAGTTTGTTATAATTTTTATTAGTTTATTGGTTTTTATTATAATTTTTTGAAAAAATTAGCTAATATATATCAAAAGTGTGGGTATGGAAAGAAAAGGTGGAAACATGTGCATTTTTTTTAAGAATACAGAAAATATTTTTAAGTGTGGTTGTTCGTGTTTTTGGTAGTATTACGGTTTTGGAAAAATGAAAAAAAAATTTCGAAACAATTAGTTCAATTTTAGCAAAATTGTTATAATATTATAATTAAAACGATTTATTGATTGAAAAAAAGAAAAAAATCAGATCTTTCTAAATTATAATTGTATATAAAATATATTAGAAATTTGAAAGAGCTGGTAAAAAAACTTAATACATATTGAATTATATTTTTTATAAAATATAAATTGTCAAATTATACATTTAAACTAAAATTTTAATCCCAATAATACCAAAAATCAAAAAGTCATTATATTTTTGTTTTTAAGAAAAGTGTTTGTTTCTAAAAATATTTAAAAGGCAATTGTGGTATGATGGTAATAAACAGTTAAAAAATTTCAATTAAATTTTGTAAAGTGGTAATCATTTTCGTCATTTTTCGTCCTATATTAATTATTATGTGTATTTAATTATTTAATTATAGTTATTTTTTTTTAAACATCATTTTTATTAACGATATTATAGTTTATTCAATCTATTTTCAAGGTGTTGTATATTTGTTTTTACTTAATTTAAATATATTTTTTAATCACTGAAATTAAAATTATTATAATTTAGGATGTGTAGTATTTAAATAGTAAATATAAATTAAAAGTAATAAAACCCCATAATAATTGTTAATAGTTAATAAATTCAATAATTATAAGACTAAAAACTGAGAATAAATAGAAGATGATGAGAATTCCAATAAAAGACAAAAATAATGGTTATGTTCTTTCGGGCCTGATTCTATATTTTTTCTTTTTAACTATTTTATTAATTTATTTTTTAAACTTATTTTATTATAATTGAAATAATTTAGTATTTCCAATAAATTGTTTCTATATATTAATAAAATATAATATAATTTATTATTTTAATCAATTATAAAATATAATATAATATATAATTAATATTAATATTAAAATAATTTATTATTATTGTAAAAAAGTCATTTTGTCCTGTTTTATAGCTAATAAACTGCCCGATAGTTACTCAAAAAGAAGACAAATAAATTATATAAAAAACAACAAGAAGTTTTATAACAATAAACAGTTAAAAAATTGCTATTTTCAAGTTTTAAAAAAACCTCAATCTTTTAAATGGTTGTTGTTTAAGTTGAATAATAACAGAATAAACAATTATATTCCAAATATTTTTTTTTCAAAATATAAACAAAAACAAATTAATAAATTGTTGTTTTTTATTGTTTTAAAATTAAATTTGGGAAAGATAGAGCATCTCAAAATTAAATGTAAACACGCTGTGATTAGTGACAGAGTTTCTTTTTATAGTATAAAATACCACAGCCTGTCTTGAGGCTACTTACAACAATAACCAAACAGTCACTGAAAACCGAATAAGTATTTGATTGTGCAATTTTACTATTATATAACCAATAAACTAGAATATAATAGTATTGTAATTATAATATAACAATTTCTTGATTACCACAAAGATCGATAATAAGAAAAATAATTATTAATATATTATTTGTAACAACGAGTGTCCCCGTAGTGGTATATTGTCAACTCTGAATCAACAAACAGAATACGTTTAATGAAATGCCTAAAAAAGCCTTTTTTAATATATAAAAACGCACAACTGTGTATAGTTTCAAATCCCCATGTTCAAGAAGTTCACCAACTTAGTCAAGAAAGACAAAGACGAATTGTCCGAGCAAATAGAGCACGACAAGAAAGAGCTTGATGATCTTGAGAAGAAGATTAAGAAGTTCCAAAGTTCAGCCGAGAAGTTAGGTGACCAATTCAAGACTCAATTTGATGACCACAAGAAGTGCATGAAGATCGGTGCTGATTGTGTAAATACCTCACCCAATCCCTTTGAACAGTCAGTTGCTATTATTGAAGAGGCTTCGAATCTGTACACTGAATATCAAGAAAAGCTTGAGAGTAAAGCATTCAAGCCACTTAAAAACTTCATGGAGTCGATCACCACATTACAAAAAAGAGTCAAAATCCTTGATGACAGAAAGAAGGCATTAGACAAAGCCGAAGAGAAGTATCACGACATGTTAAAGAAGCCCGAGTCAAAACAACTTGGACTTAGTGACTTAAAAACAAACTATCAGAATTCCCTCGACTCATGGACTTACTTAAGAGACGAAATGAGTGTCGACATCAGAAAGTTGGTTGACGACATTAATGGCAACTTCGCACAGATCTGTGGTGTCTTCATGAAGATATATGCCGACTACATGAGAAAGGCGGATGATGTCTGGAAGAAGTTGTATGACTTTGCTGACGATTTGAAGGTGGGCGACCTCGACAAACAACTGAACTTCACTCCAACAGATCATTCGATGGTTGGCGAACCAAATGTTCAGGCAAGACGTGAAAAGGAAATTTCACAGGGAACTTACAAAAAGATCGAATAAGCATTTTCATTTTGTTACTTTTTTCTATACTTTTTTTAATAAGAACTAATAACTAATAGTAAAAGGTAGTGGAATGAAGTGCCTTCTTGTTGTGTCAGTGCTTGTAATTCTCACACTCTCTTTGTTCTTTGCATTACCTGCAGATGATATCAAGATGGTGTTAAGGCACAAATATTCACATGACGATAACAAGTATTTTAAGACCACCGCAATGCACAGTGAACACCAAAAACCATTAAAACGGGAATTACAAGATCTGAATGAAGAAGACCTCAAAATATTGAAAGAAGAATATAACACGTACGCATTTCTTGTAATGAAAAAGGACAAAATCGTCATTGAAAAGTACTTTGATGACACGACAGCTAAGAGCACCTTCAACCCATTTTCAGCTACTAAAACAATTGTTTCCATTTTGTTTGGTATTGCTTTGGACAAACAATACATCACATCAATCGACGATAAAGTTGATAAGTACTTTCCAACATCAGGACTTGCAAACAGTACTCTTAAAGATGTTCTGCGAATGGAAAGTGGATTAGGGCTTCCATACCCACATTGGTTGTTGACATTTGGTCGAGATTACTTCGCAAGTAACTTGACTCAAAGGGCTGAAGGACTTAAGCCTCAATATGAGAGTGGGAAGTATTGGGTATATAGTAACATGAATACACAGACTATCAGTCAAGTCATAGAGAGGGCAACACATCTAAAGTTGTCTCAATTCGCTCAAGAACATTTGTGGAAATACATATCCACAGCAGATGCTGAATGGTGTATGGACGAGAGTGATAACGTTAAAGCGTATTGTTGTTTCTATATGACTTCTGAGGACTTTTTAAGACTTGGAAAATTGGTTTTGGACAAAGGGAGTTTTAACAACAACCAAATCATATCGACTGAATACTTAAGCAAGGTCTTCGTTGCAGATGGAACAGCACAAATTTTAGTACACAATAGTTCTAATATTAAGAATGAGTGGTATGGCCTTCAAGGATGGAGAATGAGTATTGATAATCATGAAGTAAAGTACTTCTCTGGTATTGGTGGGCAATTGGTGATTATTATTGAAGACCTCGACTTAGTCATTTCACGTTTTGGATTTGACAAAAGTGTTAACTTACGTCGAACAGTTGAGCCTTTAGTCCGAAGATTAGTGTATGTAGCTGAACACTACTTATAGGCTAAGACAGGTATAATTGACTTCAAATGATTACTAATTAAAATAGATACAATTAAACTATAAATATAATATATTATAATTATATTATAATTATATTCTATACTCGACAACCCACAAGAACACATCAATAACATCACAAATCTATTTTAGTCCAACTGTATTTCAGTGATGACGTCTGATGGTATTGATGGGTATATCATCCATCCCAACAGGCACAATATAATAGAGAATAATATGTAAAACCCATCTATTTGTCATGTTTTGTTATTAAGTTATTTAACAAACGACACTGAAGTAACAAACAAAAGAAGTAATATTGAACTCCAAAGGCATTCCATAGCGAATAATACGACGCCGTTAGTGGAAGCAAAACAGCTGTTGTGATGTACAAAAGAGTTGTTTTCCGTTTGATTATAAAGAACACAAAAGACCCAAGTAACAAAGGACATACCAAATGGAGCACTCGATACATAAAAAGTGCCATATTAGATGGTGGCAAAAAGGTGAGGACAGCCTCCCCAAGGACGTATTGGATGAACACCACTGTAGTAAAGCTCCTCATCAGAAACGGCTTTCCTCACTGTCAAACAATTCAACTTTGAACACTAAACAAACTGTCCATGAAGATTGGAGTTGGAAACATCGGGAGATCATTTCGCCGCCTGACAACACCGAGTACGATGAGTGCCACAAACGCGATTGTGAAAATTGCGAGCAAAGTGATTGGGACGATGTCAAAGGGGATTGAAGATGTGAAGTGGAGGGGTATCCACACCATCCATAATATCAACACAACGACATACATCCCAAAGAATGACGGCGCACACCCCATTGACAACTATTTGTAAGTTTTTTATCGCTTCACGTTGATGAAAACACACCGTTTCAAAGAGAAATAGAATGTAAACAACTTGGAGATGATGTGTTAACTGGACGCACGCAATGCGGTTGAACGTCTCTTCGTACGTCTCGGAGCGGAGAGAGAAAAATCCCGAATTGATAAACACTGACAAAAAGGATAACAAATGGACCACCAAAGAAACCACTATGGATCCCATCGTGATGATTTGATAGATTGGTTCCTGGCATGTTACACATTTTTTGAGTGTTGAAAAGTTGAAGTGAAGGAGAGTTTGCCCTGTATGCATAATATAATATTTTGGAGTTCGTCCCAAGTATATTTGTATTTAACTAAACTATTTGTTTGATATTTTTATTATTAAACAATAGTTTTTAGTACTACTGTTTCAATTCATTTTTTAATATTTTCGTCGCATCATCGCGATAAAATATAATAGTGGAAATGATAAAATTGTGAAATAAAAATGAGAAAATTTTGATTTTTTGTGTTTTGAAATGTGTGAATTGATGTTTTAGATTATAGACAGCAAATAATAAAAGTACAAAATAAGACTCAAGTTACAAATCAACACATTGAAACACAACAAACCGCTTGGGGTGAAACGTATTTCCACTGCAAAACGAATTGTCAACAACGTTTTCAAGTTTGTTGTAAAAACAACAATCGCCCTCAAACCCTCTTTTCATGATTCCAATTGCCCCACTGATATAAAAGAGTCTGTGGCGTTTATCTATATCACTCCCACAACGAAAAGCATATTGACTATATTTGTCCATTAATTTATACTTTTGTTGTCCATCAATTCTTCCATTTGAGAACAATGAAAACGCGAAAGAATTTTTATCTTGAATCCAAACATCAGGCCCAGTTATTTCATTATACAAGAAGCCGCCAAATTTATTTCCGTCAGTGTCCTCAATCACAACTAAAATGTCTTTATGACCAACAACACTCATCCGAAATGTTGGACTTCCTTGACTATAATCGTCTTTGTAAGAGTCGAATAAAACGGTGTTTATTCTTTTGTTTGACCAAAGTTCGAGTTGTCTTATTTCGTCTCCACTTAAATTACCGATGGGTGTTTTCTTCATTTCATCATCAGAGTCCAGAAGACTGACGTCTCTCACATCTTCTTCCATTGCGACATCTGTTGTATTTTTTTCATTGATTGCATTACCATCAACCTTTAGAGGTTCTTCAATTATCATCATATGGTTAGTTTCTTTCACCATTTTGCACTCAACCCCGTCACGCCTTGTCATCTGGTCGCGGGATCTTTTTAACTCATCAAATTCCCTCATCTTTGCAATATGATTTGACTCCAGTTGTGTTATTCTCCCCATTAATTCCATTTTCTCCCCTTTTGCCTTTTCATTTTCGAACTCAGAAAGCTTGTTGATTACGTCGAAAAACACTCCGTCTCCCCAGAAGTCGGTTTTGTCCAAAATATCGCACAATGTTTGGCAGACCTTTTCCACGTTATTAGAAAAGGTGAGGAACGTGTTTTTCAGTTGGCGTTCTGATTTAGTTTCATTCAAATAGGCGAACACACTTTTTGCCAAAATACATTGTTCGACTTTGTTGTTTGTTTTCTTCAGTGTCTCGTACTTTTCTTGTGTATTCAAAAATAAGAATACCCTTCTCTCCACCTCCTCAAGTTGTTGATGGAGTTGTTTAAATATTTCATCCATTTGTTTTTCAGTTTTTGCCTCATCACTTCGGTACCATTTCAAAAGACCCTGACAATAAAACTATTATATAATAATACATTATTAATTACAAATAGTAAGTTGCTCAAAGGAACAACTAAAGCATACAAACCATGTCATTACCATCGTGTGTCACCTTATATTTCAAACAGAAGTATGCACGAGTGTATGACATGGATTATCTCTCATCTTTATTCTCTAAAATCAATATTGTTCCCAAAGACGATGTAATAGAAACGGTGACATCCTTTCAAGCAAAATTTGATTATTCGGACATTCCAATCATAGTAGCAAACCAGTCGCTCTTTTCGAATTTTATTATTTTACCCTACTTTTCTCCAAATGAAATTCCAACAATTAAAAAAGTCTTTTTTAAAAACGTCCGCGATGAAATCAAGTTGGACGATATCATCAAGAAATTGAACCACGCGTCTGTCTTTGAGATCGACCGATATGCTTCAGTTGTGCATACTGTTGTTGACGTAGCCACAGCACAGATCATTCAAAAATTTTCTTCACTCTTTCAAAAGGAAATAGGAGGGGTTGGCTTTACTGTTTCTGTCTGTGACTATGGGTATGAAATTTCGTTGACCATTCCCACGCCATCTTTTTCAAAAGAACTCAAAGAGTATTTAAATAGTTTTGGAACTATATTTAATATAGATATAACTCGACGCACTGAAGATCGGATGACACTTATAGTCGGATATACAACTATAGAATCTGCAGAGAAACTATATGAAGCTATTAATGATAAAGATAACTATAAAGCAAAACGGTTTTACTTAACTAGCGAAGACTTAACCATTCAGAAGTGTCGAACTAAAGTATTCAAGCCGTTGGACAAGAAGTGGTTTGTCTGCACCATTCCAGAAACTTGGAACAAAGGAACCGTCGAGAGTAAACTCGCGACTCCTCTCTTGACCTTTGAAAGAGTCGCAATATGCGGATTTAAAAACACTTATATCTTCTCAACAGAGGCCTCGTTCCAACCAAATAATCACGTGGAAATTGAGTGGACCTTTGCTCGAGTCGAAAAGGATGATTTCTTTTACTCTCTTAATAGAGTTATCTCTAAAAGTACGAATATATTCCCAAAGGAAAATCAACTCTTCATTTCTAAAATCCCAATTTTCTTGCAAAATACGCCCAACTTGGCGGCTATTTTCGGGGATTTCGGGAGATTGGCAAATGTCGGGATTTCTTTTGTGGGAGAGTGCCACGGGTACATCACTTTCTTTGAAAAAAAACCTGCAGACACTCTGATTAAAATCGAAAATATGCAAAATGGAATGGTCATCGGCCATAGAAACTGATTGTTTTGTTGATTGGTATTTGGTTTATTCCGACCATATTATGTGAGTAATAAAGTCAGATAATGTTATTATTTTTTTTCTCCTTTCAAAAATAAATTGTATGATTAATTTATTAATTTATTAATTTTTTATGATATTTTTACTACACTTGATTATGAGAAAGAAATTAAATAGTTTGTTAAATTATGCATTTAAACTATATTATATAGTTTGTGTTATTTGGTTTTTAAAAACATAAAATAGTCCAACAATATGACAAGTTAGATTAGATTTGGAGGAACAAACAAACATTTAAAGAGCGAATAAACAGGGGAGTTATACTGTAAAAATGAAACGCCATTGGATGGGAGGCGAGAGACGTGTCGCCAAAAAGAAGAAAGACACAAAGTGTTTGATCCAAAAAAGCATTTTTGAGAAGTATAAAGAAAAGGAAACAAAGGAAAAGTATCCCCAAGTAGTGACTCAAGACGTCGTGTCACTTTTAGGGATTAATATCGGGCAGATCAAGAAGAGTTTTGGAAACGAAGAAATTACAGTCGGCGAAAGCCTTCAAAAAGAAATAGAGACTGATGCTCAAAATGAAGAACTCATTACTGAAAACAATGGCATTGAAACAGAAACACAAGAAGAGAGTGAGAGTGCTTCATCACGTGTCCAAAACGAAGAGAAAAGTCGCGAAAACAGTGAAGGGCAAATTGTTCTGGGCGCAGACGATTTTTTGTTGTAACAAAGACGAAGAAATAAATAGTTACATTTGTTAGGAAAAAAACAGATGTTTGTTAGTCACACGAGTCGTCTGAATTGGTGAGTTCGTCGACTCTGTTGATGTATGCGCAAAACTCGACGAATTCATTTTCTGTGATGATGTTTAAATCGAAGAGTGTTTCAATTTGTTTGCGCATTTTTTTGATCTCCGCTTTGATGTTGTCGACCGTCGACTTGTAAACGTTATCCACCTCGGATTGTTGCTCTGGTTGGCTTTGTGGTTCGCCAGAGTACAATGGGAGGTTCTTTAAAAATTGATACGCCTCGTCCTTCGGCTTTTTCGGGAAGAGTAGCGAGTTATGAATTGCCTTTTTACCAAGGAAATCATCCTCCAAATGGCTCAGATACTTCTTAATATTGTTCTGCATATCAACTTCATTCCACTCGTTAAAGTCGATCAAATCGTTATTCATCAATTGTTTTGAATTGATTTTGTCAGTTCAGCAATAAAGTAAATTTTTATTATTAATTTTGGTACTTAAACTAATAATTATTGAATTCAAAAACCTATTTTATCCACATTAAAATTGGAGTGTTTTTTGCAACTTGTTATATCAGTTACAACATAAAACTAATTTAGTACTGACGATTGCATTGACAGCCATAACATTAATAACAAAATACATATTTTTGGGGTAGTTATGTACGGTGTATTAGTATCTCAAAACATACAAATTTATTATCAAACAATTTTAATAAAAATATAGTTTTTAAAAAAACAAAAAATGCACTAACCGGGACTCGAACCCGGATCTCCACCTTGGGAGGGTGAAATTCTGCCCTTAGACCATTAGTGCTTTACTATTTTTATTTTTTCAATATACTTTTGTTGTATTAATAATTTGAATTGTATGGATAAATGAATTAAAAAGTAAATAAATAATCAAAGTAAAACTTAACTAACTATTCATTAGTTAATTAATAATAAGTAGTATTTTTATTAAATGATTTTATTATTATTATTTTATTTAAATAATGATAAAACTAACTTCCGACAAACACATTAATTAAATAAAGACGAAGAGTACAACTACTGCAACTCACATTTAAACCGATTTGTTCTTACACTTTTTTAAATAACAGAATATTAAAAGTTGATTAACCATTTTTAATTATGACAAAATTTGCTTTTCACGTTTGAAACACGAAAATATGTAATTTACTGTTACCCCCCATAGTTCGTTCTTACGTAAAAATCGAAAATGTCAAATAACAAATGAAACACACGAAAGTTGTGTCAATAATCGAAAGTTGCAAAATACAAGCGCCATACCCAAACACACTTTACACGTTGACCGAAGTGATTTTAATAAATACTTTCAGTTCGTTTAAATAGTCTATTACCTTTTTTCATCACTTTCTTTTTAATCATTCTCTAATTCACATCACAAAGTTTTAATGTTACATTTACTATTTAAATTAAATAAATTATAACCAAATTATTTATTTTTGCAAGTTAGTATTTTATGTCTTATTGTTGATAAATTTAGAGATTTTTTTGATATAATTTTGTGATAAAACAAAAATTTGGTTTTGTCAGTAAATTCATTTAAAAATCACTTTTTTATTTGAAGTAATCTTTTTTGATTAATTAATACATTAATTTTTTACTATTCTGATATAATAATATTTTTTATTCAACACTTTATCACCATTCTGACTTTTATTTCATTTTTTTTGTTATACAACAAAACTTTAGTAGTTCAATGAATTTATATTTAAACAGTTTATCAATCAATCACAACATTTTTAAGTAATTGTGATTTTTACAAACTTTTTTAAAAAGTTTTTAAATTGAATAACAGAGTATGAATAAAAATTAAATATCATTTCTTTTATAGTAAAATGTTATAATATTAAACCATTCAAATTACATCAATTCCATTCATCCTCTAGTCCCTGATTATTGCTGTTCTTTTGTGTTTGTAAGTTGTTGGTTGTCCATCTTAAAACCATCCCGTTCTCATCACCGGTGATAAGGTCCATGCTTCTATCTGACCAACTCATCGCGGACACACCACAGCCGTGGACCCCGCTGAGGGTATTTAAATGTGCACCACCCCCTACAGTGTATACTTCTATATTACCAGAATAATCTGCCATATAACAAAATCGTCCATTGGGACTGATCTCAACACACTTGACTTGTTTCTTCAAACTCCAAAGGATCTCCCCGAAGTCGTTGAGTGCATAGAAATTGGTTTTAGAGTATGCGACTATGTCTCCAACCTTCTTACATACAATTCCAGGCGAGTTATACCGCCACTTCTCTTTGAATGTTCGCGTGTCGAAACACTGAATAGTCTCACCCCCACAATACACATCAAAACCATTGGAAGCTACTGAATTACATATCACGTCGATCCCTCCAACCAATTTCCGATTTTTAATGTCAAACAAGTTGAGTCCATTTTTAGACGAAATTCCAAAGATGTTTTGAACTAGGAAGGCAACTCCACTCGGCGAAGGCGTTCGCACTTCATCAGTCATTGTAAATGAGTCTAAAATAAGACATCCATTATCTCTCAAACAAATTGAAATAGGAAGCGTTGGGTGACTATACACGCCATTCTGACGGATATCAAGTCGATTTGATACGCCAGCAGTCACCAACTCAATATGTTCTTTTGATGACACACAATCGCAAGATGTCAATTGTTCGATACTTTGAATCCTGCTGTCGTGTGGCGATGTTTCTGGTCTATCGACTCGTTGAATCAAGAACGCGCGATTTTCTTCGATTTCTTTGATATACTCGGGCAGTCCGACTCTTCGATTCAAGAGTGAAGTAACAAACATATTTTTTAGTTTTTTTACTATTCAAGGTCTAAGAACATCAAAGACTTAATATTTATAGTATTTTATATTATACTAATAATAAATACAATAAGAGTACTATAAGTTATATATATTAATAAATAAAACTATACCAAAACAAAGTAGAATTAAATTAAATAAATTGGTTTGGTTTCCCCACAAGACTCTAATATGCTTAATAATATCTTTCTAATATATATAGTTCTATGAAAAATGAGGCTACCAACACATATATAAGTTACATCATATTCTCAGCAAAGAAAGACTGGACGACTCGATTGTTTCGGTTGAGTGTGATCTCGTCTTTGTTTTCGATTAGATTACATAAGTAGTCATTCACTTTAAACCCGACGGTATAGATCTCTTCGATCCCCATTAAGTACTTTTCTTGATAAAAGACATTCTCCACGTTTTGCAATTTCATTGTCTCCTTCTTCCCTTTTGTTGCATTGACTTCGCAGAAGAATCCAAACTCGCCAAGGATGTCATATAACAAGTGGAGTGTTTCGATCTTCTTGTTTGTCTGGAACCTCCGATTTGCAGTCTTCTCGGAACACCCTCTGTCCAAATCCCCATCTTTGTGTTCGCCACATCTCTTCTGTAAAAAGTCCTCGAGAACAATCACATCTTTTGATGAAAATGAAATCTTTTTGATTTTAACAAATTGATGTGTTAAGACAGCCTTTTTAGGTGGCTTAATGAATGTGATATCGCAGTAATTATTCAATAATCCAATGAAAGTGCCTTGTTGACTTGTCTGATAATCTCTTAGTCTTCGCGAGGCATACTTGCATGGGACCTTTTGCTTTGTATCGTGTTGTTCTGTGTATTCCATGTGTAATGGTTACTAAGTTTAAAGTCCACTTATATACAATCCATCTTTATTTCTTTTTTGACTTCTCATGTTTCATGGTCTTCCGTTATATTATTCTATTTACTTTATTATAACTATTCGTTTAATTGATTGAGTCAACCTCCCCTTTTTCTGGTCCAGTCTTTGGTGTTTTTATTCGTTGCGTGTTCTGGGTGATTTTCTTACCTTCTTTTGAAAAACCCATTTAAATTATACACGTCATCATCTGCATTAAAGGTACAGTGGAATAAATATGAAACAGAACGACTTTGAAAGCATTTTTGAAGTGAAAAGGAGGGATATTGCGATGAACTGGAAATTTGGTTTTCACCAAAAAAAGAACTTTGAATGTTTAAATATAAAATTGAAAAATGAGAAATTTGAGCTATTTATGGCGACGTGTTTTCTTATCTTTTAGTTTTTTGAAGTGAGTCTGCACCAGACTTTGCACGGCAAAAAAGTAAAATGTTAACTTGTGGAATGACTTCCCATTTTTTTACAAAAGGATTGACCATAACAATAATTGGTATTTGTTCTTGGAACTATTCTATTACCACTCAATACGTTTTGGATGCGCCGGAGTATAAATAGAACCTAATTCCATATGTCCACCCAAAAACTGAAGAAAGTTGGATTTATTATCGTAGGATTGTAGTGTAAATATTGTAAAAAAAATAAGGGAAAAAAAACGGGATCTATGGGAGAACTAAGAACATAGAAGACCTATTTTTGTCAATAATTTGGGTAAAAAGAAAAATAAATGTTTTTTCTATTTGATAACCAAATTCGCCAAACTAAAAGATTGTAAATGGGGGTCTCGGCTTTTTAGTTGGGAACATACCAATAAAAACTAAATTGATAATTTCCTAGATAAATACTTACAATCAGCAAGAGTTGAAAACTAAACACTTTTCTTTGTTTTGAGAAAACCAAAAAGAATAAATAAAAAACATCTTGAATAAATGTCAAATTCCACTTTGATGAATGCTCTATTTGTATTCCGATTTGACACTTTCTAAATACACTCAAAATTTCTGTTCAACAATAGTTCAATTTTTTAACTCTCCAGACAACAATCCAGAAGGATGTCTTGTCCATTTTTTAAGTTGTGGTGTCTCCTTACTTCAAAATAATTACTCATTTGAAAAATTTACAAATATAAACGTAATGAAAATGAAAATCATTTAAAAATAATTATTGTTTATCTATTTTACTGAAAGGGGTGCTGAACTGAATCATTGAAAAATAAGTTGGTTTTCGGTTGGATTTTTCGTAGAAGTGTTGTAATTTTATCATTTATATTTTAGAAATCAAAGCGTTACTTCTTAATGATCATTTTTAACACTTAAATATTTTGAACTAACTTACTATCTCATCATATGACTAGATACATATTTCTATAGAAATATAGTTTAATAATAAATAATAAATTACGTTATGAATTTAATATTTGAAACTACCACCTATACCTTTTTGAAGCTCGATTACTTTTGGGGAAGAAAAACGATCTCTAGAACTGAATATTGTTTTGAACTATTAACTCGATTTTCGTTATAAAAATCTCAAAATAAATTTATTCGCTTTTCTAAATTGAAGAAAGGTGCATTATATTTTTTTGGAACACACAGTGGTTTCATTTTGCAAAAATTAACAAGTATAAGATCTTATCTGTATTGTATCCAAGTTAAAGTAAGGCTTTATATTAAGTACAAATAAAATGATGAAACGAAATATGAAATGAACTGTTTTAACGTTGTCTTTCTTCAAACTTTGTCCCTTTTGCAAAAAAATACACAACAAATTCTTCAAAAAATCGGAATCAAATAATTAATCATTAAAACAGTAAAAAAAATGAAACAATGTTTTTTCAACCGTAAAAGAATAACGCTCCATAACATTAAAACAAATTATTCAAGGAAATGTTTATTCAATTATTATCATTTGTTACAATAAACATGCTTAGTTTTGAAAAGTCAGGATTGTTTAAATAAAAAACTAAATGCTGAAAAAAAACTTGATAATGAAATACACTTGTTATCAGCGTTCAACTATTGTAAACAAATATGCTTTTTTTATACCTTTTTCTTTATTATCAAAAACAAATTATTATAAATTGTTATATAAAACAAAAAATTGTTATTAAAATGTTATTATAAACATATTTTTAATTAGTATATAAACTAAAATAAACTAAACACAATAAACTGCTCAAGAACTATATTATTCTACTAGAAATCAAACATACTAATATATAAGTAATAGATTATAAATAGAACAATTGAGTAACATATAGTATTCTATAGTAATAAATAGTAACATATAGTACTTTACAAACCATTCAAGTAATGTAAAAAAGAGAGAAAAGAACTTAAAGATGACTAGTAAAAAGAAACTATCCGACTAGTTAAAAGCCAGTAAGAATGAATAAAAAACGCCATCAAAAACTTAAAAGATAGATGGAAAGTGCAACGTGTACGGCGACACTAATAGACGTCGTTCGGTTCAGTGTGAGTCGGGTAGTTCACGACATCAGTGATTCTTTTCAGAAATGCGACAAAGTCGAGATCCTCGATTCATCAGAGCGAGCTATTCACACGTTAGGGAAAGTGTTAGTCTTAACGCGTTGGATAGGTCGGAACAAAGTGATTCAAGACATCGACCATTTCAATACTGCTTGTCTTCAATCGATCATAGCACTTCATTCGTTAGTCAAAGTCTTTGTTTTGATGAATAGAAAGAGTGTAGCCTTACGAGTTGCATTCCCAGAAATCCCTTCAGCACTGCAAGTCCTTCTCACTGCCAATTTTGAATTACCAACCATCCCAAAACAAGTCCCAAATTATTATAACATTAAAAAGACGGTGGAAAGGTTCTTGTGGGGGGTCTACTATACACACAACAGTCTCATTAAATGCTCCAAATTTGATATAGTGTGTGGGATGATGTATATCAAAGTCGACCAAAACTTCGAGTGTTGGATCACGGTCGACAACCAAGACGCTATTTACACAAAAACTGACGTCTTCTGGAGAATCGTCTCCGTCAATTTCTATATCCCACATGTTATTAAAACAGACGAAAAAACAATCGCTCACTTGAACGAAGTGCTCAAACAGAAGACGGAATGCTTGAAAACACCATTTCCGGGGTTAATCAATTACTTTTTATATACCGCAAAGAACATGCATTTCCAACATTTGTGTCTGGAAGCAGACAGTACAAGGACAAAAGAATTCTTCCCCAATTTAGTAGCGAAGATCTCGAATGGAATGAACGAGAAGACGTTGACCATCCATTACTGGAATAATGAGATTTATGTCAAATACAACTTCGATGTCAAGAATAACAAACTGCAGATCACACACTCGCCACTCTTGAGCACAGACTATTTCGTTTGTTTTATTTCTTCATTTGATACACTTTGCAAGTGTTTGGTGTTGACTTGGTAGGACGTCTCGTTGCCACTTCCACAACAAATCACAAAATTGGCGAAAGCGACTGTCGGGATGTTATGCCTCAAATTATCAAAGCAGTTGGTACCGTTCGAAGGGAAGAACAAAGCACGAACAACTTTTCATATATCGATGTATACGGGGAAGATCAATATTAACACACCATATTTACCAAAACCACTGGTGGAACATTATAATATACTTGTCAGTCGGAAACCAACGGCAGACTTCACAGCACTTCTTGTCGATTTACATACACAAATTAAATACGCGCAGATCTATACCATCGCCAAAACATATTTCAAAGGGTACCCAATATTAAGATGCGACGATGACACATATAACATCATTAAAACACACATCGGAAAATTCGAGAAGATCAGAGGCGAATATTTGGTGCCAAAACATAACATAGCAAATGCAGCAAATTTCGAGATCTGTGGCTTCCCGTTTCTCGTGAAGATGTCCGACTCGAGATTTGTGACATTGGCGATCACAAAGAAGTACGACGAAGTGTCTAAAAAGGATGAGGACACTATTATATGGATCGTACTCAAAGATGGCGCACTGAATTATAGTTATTGTTCTAAAGACGTTTTCGTGCCAACGTCGACATCGACGTGCATTTCGAAAATCGATAAATTCTGTGACTGTTCGGATTTGGAGTGTAAGTTTGTTCTTCTAATAAAATATACTATATATATACTATATATTATAGTTGTAAATTTATCAATAGAAAATGTGTTAATACGGACAACTTCAAAACTCGATTTGAGGAACAATTCAAAGCCGAGAATTTCACACAATTGAATATTGGCGGGCCGGAGATCTGTTTGGAGTGTCGGTACCTCCCCTACTTGATATATCTTGAGCAGATAACTGAGGTCCAAAATTATACGATTAATGTGTCGTTCAAGCCATTCAAAGACAATTTAAACGTTTTGTTAGTGAAAGGGAATAGTGTTGAGTATGTCAAACAGAAATTCCGATTTACAATATCGCCCAATGAATTTGAGAATCCGCCACGAGTGTTATTAGACAAAGTAGTTGTGTTTATTCACGTGTTAATGTTAGTTGATCATTTGAATGAAAATGTCACTTCGTTTACGGAGAACAGCGTGACTGTGTCGAACAGTTTTGTCATTAAAGTGACTTCTTCATTGATAGATACGATGGTTCTAACATTTAGTTTAACACAACCGTATGCGGGATTGTCGAATATGTTCTCTTTTGTATTCTTCCCCGAGAACACACCAACTGCACTAGTTCCATTGAGTAAAAAGGCGTTGTTCTTCACATCTTTGAAGACCGTTGCAAATTGTATTAACCAGATTTTGCAGCTTTTTTACAACGCAAATCGGTCGTGTCTGTCAATCACCATTTCTCATCTCAATTTCTTGACAATTTGTCTCTCACAAACGAGTGCTGTGGTCACCGAGAGTAATGTGACTGCCATCTTCTCTTATAATATATCTACGGGAAATAAGAGTGCGACATTTCTCTATAAGAGTGCGGGGTTCTTCAATTTGTGTCCGTCTGAATTGTTCACAAAGACGTTTGAGAACAAAAAGATCTTCCCGTCAGTTTTTAATATGACGGAGTTACTTGCGCACTTGAAGAATCTCGTCAACTTTCTTCACACGTTTTTGTTTGTCGAGTTTGTGTGTTCGGACAGAGAGATGAAGAACATGATGATACACTTGAGACACGACTTGGTCTTCGAAATACCAAAAAACTTCATGGAAACCGTCTCCACGAGTTTAACACAACAACCTCACCCCGATTTACTTACAAAGTACTTCAATAATAGGTTCTCAAACCCATTCAAAAGTGGCCAATTCGTGATGGCAAGACAACTTGTGATATTCATGCAAAGCAAAGTCAAGTTGATTAGGGCGTTTGAACCCCTCTTCAACTTCTGTTTACTCTCACAGAACACTCCAAAGAACATCTTCGACTTCTCTATTGATGAGTCAACGCCTCATGTCCTCTTTTCTGTTTGTTCTTTAACTTTAAGTAATGAAGCAATGCCATTCAAATGATGATTAATATGAAGGTGAAGAAATTTAAAACACTCAACGAACTCAACTCGGACCTCTTCGACTTCAGAATCATGTTTAAATGCACACCTCCTCATCAATTCCAATTGGAAGGATTCCAACCACAAACGGAAAACACCAGAACCCTCTTCGAGAAGATCCAAATGAAGAGAATCGACAACATTAAACAGGTCGTGGAAATTATTGGGGAGAACATCAACTAAAGACTGCCAGTAGTTGATACTTTCCTCTTTTTTGTAATTCATATTCTAGTCTATGTATGATATTAGTTATTTTAGTATACTATTACTATTTGAATAACAAATGTTATTCTATTTATATATTAATATGTATCTAATTCTCCATTTTATTAGTATTTAATAGTATTATTATAATATACTATTAACAAACATGGTAATATTGAATTATAAGTACTTGGAGATAATCTGTCCATCAAAAAATCCGTTAGATACAAGATAATGGAGTGGCAGGGATAATGTTGGTGAGGCTGTAACTATTTGTCAGTAGTTATTTATATATTGTTATATACAATATCATCTATATGACAATTATAGTAAAATTAATTATACTATATAGTATATAATATAATTATAAATTATAGATAAATACCTATACTAATAAGTATGAAAACAATATACTATTTCTTTAACTAAGAAATAGTATATTGTTTCTCAACTTCTTTAAAAAAGAAATATAGTATTTTATAATTTAAGAAATACCATAGAACAAACGAGAGCTGAAGTTTGAGGTGAGTAAAGGTGTGTCGTTGAGTACAGTTGACCTTGGGTTGGCATTTCCAGTAATTTCCAAGACACTAGACGCCGCGATTGTGAATGTTGTTAAGGAGAACCCGTATTGCGTTGAGAAGTCTTTAGCGCCGAAGTGCGATTCGACAAAAGCTGATATAGAGAAAGGGTGTTGAATCTTCGAACGGATCAAAATGAATTGAAGGATGGAGAGGTGAGCGTCGGCGTCGAAAGAGACAGGGACTTCGCCATGGACAGTAGCAAGTGATTTGTTAATTTCGTTCTGCACATCAACAAGACGATTTAACATAGAAGTAGCTGTTGTGCACTTTTCGATCATGTTAAGGACTTGCATTGCTTGGTCGTACATATTTGTGAATGGGAAATGTTCATGTCGGATTTGGAGTAAATCGCGGAGATTCAGTTGGGCATACTTCTTCTGACATGAAATAAATAAGTTGTCCTTCTCTTTCATTTTCTGAAGAAAAAGACCATAGTGACGAGGACCAACCATTTTACTCACGTTATCTAAGATCCCAATTAATAATGGTTCCTCGTATTTATTTAAAGATGGTTCTTTATACATAATCGCTGCTTTGATTGTTTCTATTATGTTAATAAACAGGTGTATTTTCTATGCTTCTAATATAAACACAAATTTATTATATACATTTTTATATGCACTTTAAATTAATAATAGTGAACATAAAGAACAAACGGCAATTCACTGAAATAAGGCGATATATATAGTGAGTAAGTTCTTGTTGGTCATATTGACTTATATCAATTGCCTGAATCGTGGAATACAACGCGGCTAAAGTTGTTGTTATATCTTTGTAAGCAGGGTCAGACTCATTAGTAAGAATACCACGGAATACTGTCTCAGCAGCTTGTATTGGTTTTTGTTGTTGAAAAAGTGACGTAATTTGTTTTACTCTGTCTGTCGACATTGTCATATTTTCAGTTTCAATTCGATTTTTATTTTTCAAAAACCTTTACAATTTATATAGTATTATAAACCATTAAATTTATTAACAGTTTTTTAATAGTAATTTGCTTGATAAAAACCATCGACTTCGTCTCTCTCAGAGTCTTGGAGGGATCCAGTCACAAACCAATTTTTTTGATTCTTTTGAAACACCGGAGAATAAGAACTAATCAATTCCCGTGTAAATATAACACTTTTGGTAACTTCAGAGACTTCAGACATGATTTTCTCGATACATCGACCAAACTCAAATAAGTCTTCTTTGTTGTAAATTAACTCATTTTTTGCTATCTGGTTGATTCTTACAAGTCGTTCTGTTACATTTGCCTTTTTGGTCTTTTTTTCTTCAAATGAAAATCCACAATTTTCAAGAATATATAATATTCCATTACTAACTTGAGACTCTTTGTTTCGTTTCAGTTGTTTTGGAGAAGTCGCTTTTAAAGTAATTGGAGTGTATCCAAGGTCAGTTAATAATAAATTACTTAAGTATCGAATACCATCTTGTGAAAACACTTTACCATCTTTGTCAATGATCTGTTCTGGAATTAACATTTTATTTGTATTTGTTGTTTTTTTCGTTTTAAGTACATTCACTGAAAACCCTTCTTGAGCAAGAAGATATATCATTGCATTTAAGACCAAACCTTCTTCGTTTCGGGAGTCAAGTTTCCTTTGTTTAATAACTTCCTCAGTAACCGTAGATATTGTACGCCCTGTTCTTGAGTTCATCCCATTACACTACCAGTTTTTGGACTACTTTTATTTACCCGACTTTTTATTTTCATTATCAATGAACATAACTTTCAAGAGTATTTCCAAAATTCACCAATAAAATGCATAATTATTAAAAGTCGGGATATTGTTGTTATTCAATTGCTCGGTTTCTGGCAAAACATTGGAATCTGTTACTTTTGATTTAATACATAAATTAATTTATTAAAGTTTAATTATATTTTATTAATAAAAAGTGTTGAAGGGTTAAAATTAATAACTATTATTTCAATAATTTAAAAAAAATATTAAATAATTCAACAACCATACAATATCAACTTTTTTTTTCTTTCGAAAAAATAAATTTAGTTAACACGTTTTTATTATTTGTTAAATGAAATATTCAATAATTTTAAAATGGTATAACAATTATCAATTTGCATCGTTGTTATTGTATGAAATTCCATAATTTAATTGAGGCATTGAATAATATTTATAATTAAATTTTATTCATACTTTTTAATAAAAATGATTAATTAATAATATTATAATTAATAAAATTGTTGAAAACGGCAAAAAAAAATAGTTT